>NC_060175.1:6022439-6042439 GCF_021184085.1 Oncorhynchus gorbuscha
CACTGATCTTTTAATACAGTCAACTGACCACAAGCTGAGAAGACTGAAATATCTGCAGTTCTGTCCCCCATTCACTTATCATGCATATCAACAAACAATGAGATTACGTTGAATTACAGTTGACTGATTGGGAGTGTTTGTTATCAGATTTAACATTACATGGGGGTTGCATATCAAATGGAACCCTAGTACCTATAGTGGAACACTATGAGTCCTGGTCTGAAGGAGTGCACTATGTAGGGAATAGGGTGCCAATTGGGACACACTCCTGGTTTTGGGCACCTCTCAGTCAAGAACAGGTGTAAACTGGCATTAACATCAAGGCCAGCAAAAATAGTTGGCAGCGCCAACAACAAATATTGTTCTGTATTTTTAAATACTAACATTGTTCTGTATTTTTAAATACACACATTGTACTGTTATTATAAATACACAAATTGTTCTGTTATTATAAATACTAACATTGTACTGTTATTATAAATACACACATTGTACTGTACTTGTAAATACTAACATTGTTCTGTATTTTTAAATACACACATTGTTCTGTTATTATAAATACTAACATTGTACTGTTATTATAAATACACACATTGTTCTGTACTTGTAAATACACACATTGTACTGTACTTGTAAATACACACATTGTACTGTATTTGTAAATACACACATTGTACTGTTATTATAAATACTAACATTGTTCTGTATTTGTAAATACACAGTTTGTACTGTATTTGTAAATACACACATTGTACTGTTATTATAAATACACACATTGTACTGTACTTGTAAATACACACATTGTACCTCAAACCCAGTTCCATTTATAGCTGGGACACCAGGTGGGAACAATTAATGATCAAGTAGAACAGAACTCCATCAGTAGTCCGGACCTCATAGGGTCAGAGTTGAATCTCCCTGGACTGGAAAATTAAAAGGTAACCTAGGAGGGCACTAAATATTAGGGTCCATTAAAGGGTAGGTTAGGAGGGCACTAAATATTAGGGTCCATTAAAGGGTAGGTTAGGAGGGCACTAAATATTAGGGTCCATTAAAGGGTAGGTTAGGGGGGCACTAAATATTAGGGTCCATTAAAGGGTAGGTTAGGAGGGCACTAAATATTAGGGTCCATTAAAGGGTAGCTTAGGAGGGCACTAAATATTAGGGTCCATTAAAGGGTAGGTTAGGAGGGCACTAAATATTAGGATCCATTAAAGGGTAGGTTAGGAGGGCACTAAATATTAGGATCCATTAAAGGGTAGGTTTCACTATATTCCTTCGCAAAACCATGTTGTGGTATTCCACCTAACAGTCTCCATATGAGCACAGAAGGAAAATACGCTATAAAAACACGTTGAAAACACGTTGAAAATGTATCTTTCAACCAATCTTGCTGACAATATGACATAAACATACATTTAAATTCAGACTTTAGTTGTCAAAAAATAAATTCAGATGTTATTCAGATGTGTTCATATCTCTGTCTGTGTAGACAGTCCTCTCCCGTTCTAATAGAGATATCAAGGTGTCAACCTTAGACTGGATCAAATGAAACAAATTCCTCAACAATCTACACACAATACCCCATAATGCACACAATACCCCATAATACACACAATACCCCATAATACACACAATACCCCATAATGCGAAAGCGAAAACAGGTTGTTTGAAACTTTAGCAAATGTATTCAAATAAAAATCAGAGGAGCCTCCCGGGTGGCGCAGTGGTTAAGGGTGTTGTACTGCAGCGCCAGCTGTGCCATCAGATACTCTGGGTTCGCGCCCAGGCTCCGTCGTAACCCGGAGCTCTGTGGGGCGACGCACAATTGGCCTAGCGTCGTCCGGGTTAGGGAGGGTTTGGCTGGTAGGGATATCCTTGTCTCATCGTGCACCAGCGACTCCTGTAGCGGGCCAGGCGCAGTGCGCGCTAACCAAGGTTGCCAGGTGCATGGTGTTTCCTCCGACACATTGGTGCGGCTGGCTTCCGGGTTGGATGCGCGCAAGGCTGGTTGGGTTGTGTATCGGAGGACGCATGACTTTCAACCTTTGTCTCTCCCGTAGGGGAGTTGTAGCGATGAGACAAGATAGTAACTACTAACAATTGGACACCACGAAAAAGGGGTAAAATAAAAGACAAAAATACAAAATCAGAAACACCATATTTACATAAGTAAGACCCTTTGCTATGAGACTGGAAAATGAGCTCACAGGTGCATCCTGTTTCCCTTGATCAACCTTGAGATGTTTCTACAACTTGATTGGAGTCCACCTGTAGTTGTCACAAATCCCACCGAAGATGGTGACTCTTCCTGTTCGGGTGGCGCTCGGTGGTCGTCGTCGCCGATCTACTAGCTGCCACCAATCCCCTTTTCTGCTTAATTTAGTTGTGTCTGATTAGTTGAACCTGTTTCGTGTTTAGGTTGTGATTGTGGGCTATTTAATCCCAGTAGGCCCGGCTTGTTTCTCTGTTCCTTTTGTGGATGTGATATTGTTTTGTATTTCTCCGGACTGTTTCTATCCTGTTTTTGGGCCAGTCATTGTATGCGCCTGGTGTTTTGGCATTACCTACTTTTCTCCGGAATAAATGCAGTCTTCCTTTACCCTCTTTCTCCGGAATAAATACAGTCTTCCTTCACCCTCTTTCTCCGGAATAAATACAGTCTTCCTTTACCCTCTTTCTCCGGAATAAATACAGTCTTCCTTTACCCTCTTTCTCCGGAATAAATACAGTCTTCCTTTACCCTCTTTCTCCGGAATAAATACAGTCTTCCTTTACCCTCTTTCTCCGGAATAAATACAGTCTTCCTTTACCCTCTTTCTCCGGAATAAATACAGTCTTCCTTTACCCTCTTTCTCCGGAATAAATACAGTCTTCCTTTACCCTCTTTCTCCGGAATAAATACAGTCTTCCTTTACCCTCTTTCTCCGGAATAAATACAGTCTTCCTTTACCCTCTTTCTCCGGAATAAATACAGTCTTCCTTTACCCTCTTTCTCCGGAATAAATACAGTCTTCCTTTACCCTCTGCTCTCTGCGCCTGACTCCGCACCCACTACTCCTAGAAGTCGTAACAGTAGTAAATTCAATTGAGTGGACATGATTTGGAAAGTCACACACCTGTCTATATAAGGTGCCACAGTTACAAGAGCATGTCAGAGCAAGAACCAAGTCATGAGGTTGAAGGAATTGTCCGTAGAGCTCCATGACAGGATTGTGTAGAGGCACAGATCTGGGGAAGGGCACCAAAACATGTCGCAGGAGTGGCTTCGGGACAAGTCTCTGAATGTCCTTGAGTGGCCCAGCCAGAGCCCGGACTTGAGCCTGATCGAACATCTCTGGAGAGACCTGAAAATAGCTGTACAGCAACCCTCCCCATCCAACCTGACAGAGCTTGAGAGAATCTGTAGAGAAGAATGGGAGAAACTCCCCAAATACAGGTGTGCCAAGCTTGTAGTGTCAGTACAACAGAAACATTTTACGTTAAAAACACAAACGTCTTGACTAAAAACAGCTGTCCTAAAAACTCCACTAATGAAACTAGATCATCACATTTTAAAATGTTCAGGAGAGAATTCCAGGACCACGGAGCTGAATAACTAACACCATTTCTACCATGACCTGTTCTAATTCTTGGTACTGTTAGAAGCATATCAGAATGGGACCGTAATTGATATTTATTTACTGACCTGACTAAAAAGAACAGAGATAAAATGGCATTTTATCCAATTTGGCCTCATAAATCAGTGTATACCAGTGTTTAAGCCTACGCGAGGTCAATGACGATCAGCCGTAGAGCTGTAGAGATCACAATGATGTGTTAGACGTTTCTGATTTGTAATGAACCGGAGGGCTACAAGATACACCGAATCAAGTGCTCTCAGGGTCGTGACTGAGGCCTGCATATATATAACATCACTAAAACTGCCAGTAATGTACATCGTACCAGCTCCTTCCTGGCCTCAAAAGAAAAACAAGCCTTATGCCGGTAATAAAATCCTATTTTCAGCTTGAGCTTCCTTATCAAGTTCTCTACATGCACAGTGAAGCTCAGCTTATCATCAACCCACACACCCAAATATTTGTACACTTTAACTTGCTCTATAGTATGTCCAGCCAATGTAGCAATGACATGATTTGTAACATGCCTGGCATTTGAAAATACCCGGCAGTTTGTTTTACCCGAATTTAGAATCAGCTTTAAATCATACAGATTCTGTTGTATGATGTTAAATGCTAAAATAAACTACTAAATAAACTACTACCACTTGAATAAAAAACAGTATCATCTGCATAAAAATGAACATCCGCTGTTTCAATAAGATCCCCACTGTTGTTGATATACAAAATGAACAACAGTGGGCCCAAAATAGAACCTTGCAGAACACCTGGGCACACCTCTATGGACTCAACCATCCATCTATGGACTGAACCATTACAACCATCCGCCATTACACATTGTGTACGATTTGATAGATCATTTATAAACCAATCTAGAGCATGACCAGTAATTCCACAACATTTTAACCTTTGCACTAACAGAGCATGGGTCCACGGTGTCAAAAGCCTTTGACAAATCAATAAAAATAGACACACAATGTAACTTCTTATCAAGAGCACAGTGGACGTCATTTAAAACCTTCAATGTTGCTGAAACAGTGCTGTGGCCAGACCTAAAACCTGATTGCATTCCATCTAAGATGTTGTTTTCTTGGAAGTAGGTCTTTAGCTGCCTACTAACTAAGGACTCCAGTACCTTTAACAGTACAGACAAATTTTGATATGGGTCGATAGTTGTCAAGTAGCGAAGGATCTCCACCTTTCAGGAGAGGCAGTTCAAAAGCAGATTTCCATAACTTGGGGATTTCCTGGACATCAAGCGTGAGGTTAAAAATACATGATAAGGGGGAGCAATGATGTCGGCAGCTAGGTGTAGGAGGCGGGGGTCTAGTTCATCAGGGCCAGGGGATGTTTTTTTAATCGATTTCTTTCAGGTACATTTACACACTTCTGAAACAGAGAAGGATGAAGAGGAGAACCTGGTGAAGGAGAGCACAGAGGTGTCAGGTACATTTACACACTTCTGAAACAGAGAAGGATGAGAAGGAGAACCTGGTGAAGGAGTGCACAGGGGTGTCAGGTAAATTTATAGGGGGCTCAATTATACCTTTGACCTTTTCAAATAAACTGCCTGCATCTAAAACATGCTGGTTCAAGGCTTTCAGAATGGAGGTTCTCTCAGTTACAATCTGTGTGTCGACCAACAATTGTTTAGGAAGCTGTGTATCTTTTTTTTGCACTCCAAGCCCTTGGATGTATTATTTAAAGTAGATTTCAGGTAGTGGTCTGCTTTCAATTTACGGATCATAGCCACACCCATATTTCGAAGATGTTTAAAATCCTTCCAAACATCTGCCAAACTCTAACCTCCAAACTCCCTGGGGTGGCAGGGAAGCCTAGTGGTTAGAGTGTTGGACTAGTAACCGGAAGGTTGCAAAGCTCAAACCCTGACGAGGTACAAATCTGTCGTTCTGCCCCTGAACAAGGCAGTTAACCCACTGTTCCCCCGGTAGGCCATCACTGTAAATAAGAATTTGTTCTTAACTGACTTGCCTCGTTAAATAAAGGTTTTAAAAACAGTCCCTCTTGCTTTAGCCCACATAGCATTTTGTTGCCTTGTGATTTTTGTAAGTTCCTTAGTAAACCTTAGTAAACTGCCCTTAATTCTGAATTTATTTAAAGGGGCCTATTGCATACATCCTGGAATGTGTTGCGGAAGTAAGAAAAGGCTAATTCATCATCAGGGATTCATTCCATTCAATACTAGATACATCATGTAAAAAACCTTGAATATCAAACCGCTTCCAGTTTCTTTTCGTAATAACACGTGGAAATGTCTTAGGAATTTGACCATCTCTCACACAGGCAATAGTACAGTGATCACTTATGTCGTTTGCAAAAATACCAGAAACATTCAAACGATGGGGAGATAAGAGCATCTGCTAAGTGACTCACTAACTGTATGTCTCTCTGGATAAGAGCGTCTGCTAAATGACTCACTGACTGTAAGTCTCTCTGGATAAGAGCGTCTGCTAAATGACTCACTGACTGTAAGTCTCTCTGGATAAGAGCATCTGCTAAATGACTCACTGACTGTATGTCTCTCTGGATAAGAGCATCTGCTAAATGACTCACTGACTGTATGTCTCTCTGGATAAGAGCATCTGCTAAATGACTCACTAACTGTGTCTCTCTGGATAAGAGCGTCTGCTAAATGACTCACTAACTGTGTCTCTCTTGATAAGAGCGTCTGCTAAATGATTCACTGACTGTAAGTCTCTCTGGATAAGAGCATCTGCTAAATGACTCACTAACTGTAAGTCTCTCTGGATAAGAACATCTGCTAAATGACTCACTAACTGTAAGTCTCTCTAGATAAGAGCGTCTGCTAAATGACCCACGTGTAAAATGTATAGACACTGGTGGCATTTATTAGTTATTGACACAAGGTGGAAAGCAGTTGAGAAACATAGTTTGAAAGAATGGCTATGATATTTAACTTTTTTTTCTTCCAGTGTGTGTGTGTGTGTGGGGGGGGGGTTGGCCTCTGTTGAAGATACAGTATAATACAATGAGATACAGTATAATGCAGTGAGATACAGTATAATACAGTGATCCTCCGGATCCTCTGTAGCTTCCAGATTATGAAGTTAGTTCTGGTCCTGCTAAACCTAACGGTAGACTATAGACTGGTGTCCAGCTGTACGGTCCAAGAGATATTATAACATGGACCTAACGTGTTTACAGAATGTTACGTTGTTCTGTCAGCGACTGTTGACGAAGAGGATATCTCAACAGAATCATCTAAGGCTGTGATTATACTGTATTAATCCTCTTCGTAAACAGTCGCTGAAGCAATAATCTAATAAAACGTAAGTAGAGTGTAGACCTTGAATGCGCGCTGTTCTCCGAGTCGAGATAAAGAAGGTGGGTGGGTGACTGCGTGCGTCCGTCCGCAACCGGCAATGTTCTCTCACACTGCCTGCCGCTGCTGGGAACACGCGTCAACCGTCCTATTTTACAAATCTAAAGGTTTCACATTTTATTCAAGATTTTCCAACTTTGAGGTGAGTAAAACATTATTTAAACATGTTTTTTTTTTAATATATATAGTTATTGCTGGTAATGTATGCCTATTTAACATAAAACAAGACTCTCAACATGAAAGTAATACAAAATGAAAGAAAAAGGTCAAAGTTTGCGATACCTGTCGGTGGATCGTGCTGCTCTTTTGTGTATTCCACAGGCGGCATTTGAACAGTTTGGGATTCCTGGTAATAAAATAATGAAAATTCACAACATGTAATTGCTTGGGATATAGGCTACTATCATGAGAATCATGAGAATGATCAAATACCATTTTATTTCATGGTTTAAAAAAAATCATATTATACCCAGCTAACACACATTCTGAGAGCAATATGTTTCCTAGAGCTTGGTGAGAGAGTGGTTGTCCTATGGTTGTTCGTTCTGGAAATGGTGTTCTGGAAATGGTTCTGGAAATGGTGCAGAATAGTTGCTTGGCTTTGGTACATTTCTCAGCATATATTTAAGGAACTTTACCAAATAATGTTACTTTCTTGGCATTTCATTACTCTAACAGAACGTTTCCCATAAGTTCAAACAGGGTTAAGTTTTCCCCCCCCAAAAAAACGTGTTCATGGTTCTAGGAATGTTCTCCAACTGGTTTGACATTGAGATTGTTCTCAAAACGTTCAGAGAACGTTAAGAAACAACGTTTTCCTGTGGGAATTTCAATACTTCGGCATAATGATTCCACCAGGTTCCCTCATGGTTCTATTTAAAATAATGTTCTCAGTACGTTCAGAAAACGTTAGTAATGTTCAAGAAAACGTTTTAAGAGTGTTATTGAAATACACACATTCCGGTCTCAGCATCAACACGTCTGTGTTCAGGTGTGTTGGCCACAACCACTAATTGCCCACACCTGATCTCAATCTTATTGAGAGTTTCTTTCCTTTGAAATGGGGTCCGTTGGAATAGACTAAGATTAACAGCTTTGTAAAACAAAAAACAAAAATACATGTAATTCTAGCTCCATCCTAGTGGCGCAGTGGACAAATTCCATGGCTAGAGAATCGAAGATCATAGGTTTAAATCTCACTGACGCTGTGCCACAACAAAAAATAAATGTGTATGCATGATTAATGCCAAAACAAATACATTTCTACGTGTCCTATCTTTCACCTAAACAGTGATATTAAAATCAGAATGTTAATAAAACCTCCAGGGAAACTTTCGGGGAACCACAGTAAAACGTTCTCAGAACCTCCCTGGAACCATAGTAAAACGTTCTCAGAACCTCCCTGGAACCATAGTAAAACGTTCCCAGAACCCCCCTGGAACCATAGTAAAACGTTCTCAGAACCTCCCTGGAACCATAGTAAAACGTTCCCAGAACCCCCCTGGAACCATATTAAAACATGCTCAGAACCTCCCTGGAACCATATTAAAACGTTCTCAGAACCTCCCTGGAACCATAGTAAAACGTTCCCAGAACCTCCCTGGAACCATAGTAAAACGTTCTCAGAACCTCCCTGGAACCACAGTAAAACGTTCTCAGAACCCCCCTGGAACCACAGTAAAATGATCTCAGAACTCCCCTGGAACCTAAATTATTGTTCCCATAACAGGCTAAATTTTCACTTCCATTCTCAGAACATTAAAAAAAAAAAAAAATCAGTTTTACAGGTCAAGAAACGTATGCTTTGTTCCCAGAACCAATCGGAAGCCAAAAACGCACGTTCCCACAAGTTCCAAGGACCCAAATGTGCTATCTGGGTAATTGCTACTAAATAATTAGGCTACTGAGCAACAGAATGTTGTTGTGCTCTTTTGGTCAGAAAACCACCAACTATTGTAGCAAATTTGGGGGGGTTGCCTGACATGGACTCAAACCCAGATCCGAACCTCTTGATGTGGTCGCTAGGTGTTGGGTTAAGGTTGGTAAAGTATTGACGATACAATGTTAGAAAAACCCCCGAAAGCGAAATATTTACTTCATGGCTGGTTTCCATGTATACATGTTGGAATCTCTGTGTAAACACACACAGGTGAAGAAGGTTCTCAACACAAACAAGTAGCCTTTAGTTTTCTTACCAGATGGTTATGAAGGTCTCTCATCTTCAGGTAGCCTATTTAACAACTTTTCAGTAACCTTGAGTTGCTTGCTGTGTGGCTCCCAAGTGGCGCAGAGGTCTAAGGCACTGCATCTCAGTGCAAGAGGTGTTGCTACAGTCCCTGGTTTGAGGTTCAGTGAGAGGTCATGTTGGGGCTAGGGTTGCTTCCTGGTTGGAGCTAGAGTTGCTTCCTGGTTGGAGCTAGGGTTGCTTCCTGATTGGAGCTAGGGTTGCTTCCTGGTTGGAGCTAGAGTTGCTTCCTGGTTGGAGCTAGGGTTGCTTCCTGGTTGGAGCTAGGGTTGCTTCCTTGTTGGTGATAGGGTGCTTCCTGGTTGGTGATAGGGTTGCTTCCTGGTTGGAGCTAGGGTTGCTTCCTGGTTGGTGCTAGAGTTGCTTCCTGGTTGGAGCTAGGGTTGCTTCCTGGTTGGAGCTAGGGTTGCTTCCTGGTTGCAAGATTCTCGGAATCAGAGGGTAATAAGAAGGGAATATGGAATTCTCCAACCAGGATTTCTATAAAACCTGTTGCTGGCTGCATCCTAAATTGCAACCTATTTCCTATGTAGTGCACTGCTTTGACCAGGTCTACCTAGGGAATGGGGTGCCATTTGGCAAACAGGCAGTGTCTGACCTTGAGAGATTTATTAAGTTAATAATCTGTTATTTATTTTGACCTTGTAGGTACAGCACTGGCTGCTGGGGGTATTGACTCAGGGAGGATACAGTACTGGCTGATGGGGGTATTGACTCAGGGAGGATACAGCACTGGCTGCTGGGGGTATTGACTCAGGGAGGATACAGTACTGGCTGATGGGGGTATTGACTCAGGGAGGATACAGCACTGGCTGCTGGGGGTATTGACTCAGGGAGGATACAGCACTGGCTGCTGGGGGTATTGACTCAGGGAGGATACAGCACTGGCTGCTGGGGGTATTGACTCAGGGAGGATACAGTACTGGCTGATGGGGGTATTGACTCAGGGAGGATACAGTACTGGCTGATGGGGGTATTGACTCAGGGAGGATACAGTACTGGCTGATGGGGGTATTGACTCAGGGAGGATACAGTACTGGCTGATGGGGGTATTGACTCAGGGAGGATACACTACTGGCTGATGGGGGTATTGACTCAGGAGGATACACTACTGGCTGATGGGGGTATTGACTCAGGGAGGATACACTACTGGCTGATGGGGGTATTGACTCAGGGAAGATACAGTACTGGCTGATGGGGGTATTGACTCAGGGAGGATACACTACTGGCTGATGGGGGTATTGACTCAGGGAGGATACAGTACTGGCTGATGGGGGTATTGACTCAGGGAGGATACACTACTGGCTGATGGGGGTATTGACTCAGGGAGGATACACTACTGGCTGATGGGGGTATTGACTCAGGGAGGATACAGTACTGGCTGCTGGGGGTATTGACTCAGGGAGGATACACTACTGGCTGATGGGGGTATTGACTCAGGAGGATACAGTACTGGCTGCTGGGGGTATTGACTCAGGGAGGATACACTACTGGCTGATGGGGGTATTGACTCAGGGAGGATACACTACTGGCTGATGGGGGTATTGACTCAGGGAGGATACAGCACTGGCTGATGGGGGTATTGACTCAGGGAGGATACACTACTGGCTGATGGGGGGTATTGACTCAGGGAGGATACACTACTGGCTGATGGGGGGTATTGACTCAGGGAGGATACACTACTGGCTGATGGGGGTATTGACTCAGGGAAGATACACTACTGGCTGATGGGGGGGTATTGACTCAGGGAGGATACACCACTGGTTGATGGAGGGTATTGACTCAGGGAGGATACACTACTGGCTGATGGGGGTATTGACTCAGGGAGGATACACTACTGGCTGATGGGGGTATTGACTCAGGGAGGATACATGGATACAGATTGCTGTGATTACTCCTGATGTTTCCAACACTTATGACATCATGTGAAGGGATCAAGAGAGGATGAAGAGGAGGAGGGGTGACGTGCACATCCTACAGATCACCGGTTCTTCACAAAAATAATACTTAGATAAAGAAGTCATCTAGAGACGAGCACCATGATGGATTCTATTCGGTCTACGCCTGATGTCTTCACCACAGACAGGTAGTGCAGCCACCACTTTGTGTGTCTAATGAAATTCTACAAAACATTAAGGACACCTCTCACCCCATACATGGACTCTACAAGTTGTCAAGCGTTCCACAGGGATGCTGGTCCATGTTGACTGTAAAATGCCTTCCACTGTGGGCCATTCTTGATACACACGGGAAACCGTTGAGCATGAAAAACCCCAGCAGCGTTGCAGTTCTTGACACAAACTGGTGCTCCTGGTACCTACTTCTAATACCCCGTCAAAGGCACATAAATCTGTTGTCTTGCCCATTCACCCTCTGAATGGCAAACATACACAATCCATGTCTCAAGGCTTAAAAATCCTTCTTTAACCAGGTCTCCTCCCCTTTAACCAGGTCTCCTCCCCTTTAACCAGGTCTCCTCCCCTTCATCTACACTGATTTTGAAGTGGATTTAACAGGTGACATCAGTAAAGGATCATAGTTTTCGATCTGGTCAGTCTGTCATGGAAAGAGCAGGTGTTCTTAATGGTTTCGACAGTGTTTGTTGTCTTGGCTGTCAACACCATTTGTGTATTAAACGTATTGCATTGGGAGCAATGGGAGTGTTTTTCTTTTTTTCCACAGTATCTCGAGAGAACCATACCATGAGACCCAACAGTCACCATCCAACTCAACCATACCCGTCGAGCATCACTACAGCTTCCACAATACCCTACTAGGTGTGTGTGTGTGTTGAGAAAGGCACCATTTGGTTCTAAGCAATAGACAATTAAGTATCTCTATGCTCATCTATCACTCCAGTGTTAATTAGCTAAATTGTAACTACTTCGCTACTATTGCCTTACCTCTATTTATTGCCTTACCTCCTCACGCCATTTGCACACACTGTATATAGACTTTTTCCTATTGTGTTATTGACTGTATGTTTTGTTTTACTCCATGTGTAACTCTGTGTTGTTGTTTGTGTCACACTGCTTTGCTTTATCTTGTCCAGGTCGCAGTTGTAAATGAGAACTTGTTCTCAACTGACCTACCTGGTTAAATAAAGGTGTTCTCAACTAGCCTCCCTGGTTAAATAAAGGTGTTCTCAACTAGCCTACCTGGTTAAATAAAGGTGTTCTCAACTAGCCTACCTGGTTAAATAAAGGTGTTCTCAACTAGCCTCCCTGGTTAAATAAAGGTGTTCTCAACTAGCCTACCTGGTTAAATAAAGGTGTTCTCAACTGGCCTACCTGGTTAAATAAAGGTGTTCTCAACTAGCCTACCTGGTTAAATAAAGGTGTTCTCAACTAGCCTAGCTGGTTAAATAAAGGTGTTCTCAACTAGCCTACCTGGTTAAATAAAGGTGTTCTCAACTAGCCTACCTGGTTAAATAAAGGTGTTCTCAACTAGCCTACCTGGTTAAATAAAGGTGTTCTCAACTAGCCTACCTGGTTAAATAAAGGTGTTCTCAACTAGTCTACCTGGTTAAATAAAGGTGTTCTCAACTAGTCTACCTGGTTAAATAAAGGTGTTCTCAACTTGCCTACCTGGTTAAATAAAGGTGTTCTCAACTGGCCTACCTGGTTAAATTAAGGTGTTCTCAACTAGCCTACCTGGTTAAATAAAGATGTTCTCAACTGACCTACCTGGTTAAATAAAGGTGTTCTCAACTGACCTACCTGGTTAAATAAAGGTGTTCTCAACTTGCCTACCTGGTTAAATAAAGGTGTTCTCAACTAGCCTACCTGGTTAAATAAAGGTGTTCTCAACTAGTCTACCTGGTTAAATAAAGGTGTTCTCAACTAGTCTACCTGGTTAAATAAAGGTGTTCTCAACTAGCCTACCTGGTTAAATAAAGGTGTTCTCAACTAGCCTACCTGGTTAAATAAAGGTGTTCTCAACTAGCCTACCTGGTTAAATAAAGGTGTTCTCAACTGGCCTACCTGGTTAAATAAAGGTGTTCTCAACTGGCCTACCTGGTTAAATAAAGGTGTTCTCAACTGGCCTACCTGGTTAAATAAAGGTGTTCTCAACTAGCCTACCTGGTTAAATAAAGGTGTTCTCAACTAGCCTACCTGGTTAAATAAAGGTGTTCTCAACTAGCCTACCTGGTTAAATAAAGGTGTTCTCAACTAGTCTACCTGGTTAAATAAAGGTGTTCTCAACTAGCCTAGCTGGTTAAATAAAGGTGTTCTCAACTAGCCTACCTGGTTAAATAAAGGTGTTCTCAACTGGCCTACCTGGTTAAATAAAGGTGTTCTCAACTAGCCTACCTGGTTAAATAAAGGTGTTCTCAACTAGCCTACCTGGTTAAATAAAGGTGTTCTCAACTAGCCTACCTGGTTAAATAAAGGTGTTCTCAACTGACCTACCTGGTTAAATAAAGGTGAAATAAAACAAATCTATCCTATCTACCCTAGGTGTCTTCCTGGGCTTCCTGTCCCTGCTCACCGTCGTCATGAACATCCTGGTACTCTACGCTGTGAAGAAGGAGCGGACCCTCCACACGGTGGGCAACCTCTACATCGTCAGCCTCTCCGTGGCGGATCTCATCGTCGGGGCCACCGTCATGCCCCTCAACCTGGTGTATCTGCTGGAGGACGAGTGGAGGCTGGGGAGGGTCGTCTGTCAGTTCTGGCTCATCATGGATTACGTAGCCAGCACAGCCTCCATCTTTAGTCTGTTTATACTATGTCTGGATCGGTATCGGTCCGTTCACGAGCCGCTGAGGTACCTGAAGTACCGAACCAGAGGGAGAGCTAGCGTTATGATCTCAGGGGCCTGGCTAATGTCCATGACGTGGATTATTCCTATTCTAGGGTGGAGGTCGTTTGCTACTGTCGATCTTAAACCGGAAATGGAAAATAAGTGTGACACCGATTTCCGGTTTGTTACGTGGTTTAAGGTTTTAACTTCCGTGTTTAACTTCCACCTTCCGTCTCTGTTGATGCTGTGTTTCTACTCACGCATCTACATGGCTGTGAGGAGGCACTTCAGAGAGAGGGAAAAGATTATCAATCCTACAGACTCTACGGCGGGAAACCGTATCGGACACAAAGTCCAAACAGGAAATAGACCCTGCGGGTTTTCTAACGAGGAAAATAAGGGAAACGACTGTGACTTTGATCAGTACACTTTAGACCAGCTGTACAACTCAACAGATACGGCTGAAACCAACGCATCCAGGGAACCCAAGTCTGAGAAAGACGCTCACTCCAGTCATTCCCTGCTCAGAATGACAAAACGTCTGAGGAAGACTGTAAAGGGCAAAAGAAAGAGCATGTCTTTTCAGGAGAAGAATTCAGACTCTGAGACCCCTTTGAACCTGTCAACGTTACCTCTCCGCTTCACCGACGACAACAACGCGCAGGGACTGTACGTATCCGTGAGCGACACAGCCGCGCCGCTAAACTCTGCGGCTGGCGTTTACGAGATAACCCAGATAGCTGACGTGCAGAGATACACCACCATGTTGTACAACGATTTCACCCAGTCTCTGAATTCACCCCCGTCACCATGGTCACATAATTCACCCCCGTCACCATGGCCACATAATTCACCCCCGTCACCATGGCCACATAATTCACCCCCGTCACCATGGCCACAGGAGGACTCGGAGCCCGATGATGGCGCTAACCCAGACGCTGCAGCCAACGCTGTGACCCTAAAGCAGACCTGGCAGAAGTTCTGTGCCCAGTCCAGGCAGCGTATCCAGAGCCTTCAGGTCCATAAGGAGTACAAAGCGGCCAAGCAGCTGGGCTGTATTATAGCCGGGTTCATGATGTGCTGGATCCCATACTTCATAGTCTTTATGGTCATGGCTTTCTGCCAAACCTGTGTACATCACGACCTACATATGTTCACGATATGGCTTGGGTATATAAACTCTACCTTGAACCCGTTCATATACCCCCTCTGCAATGAGAATTTCAAAAGGGTGTTCAAAAAGATTTTACACATTCATTTGTGATGAAAGGTTTTCTGAACAGTGTCTTGATTGGCAGGTAGCCCTTTAGGTTATGTTATCGATGCTGCTTTAAACTTCGGTGTGCTTGCATGTTTTGAGTAACTTCAATTTTGGTACCTTAACTGTGTATAGTTTTGTAAATATAATGCTTATTTATTGTAGGCCTAAATATTTCTGTATCAAACCCAAACATCATCCTTCTCACTCGACAAACTATGCATTCCAGTCTTCATGGAGTCTTGTCTGACTTTTTATTTTAGTCATTCATGTCTGTAATTTCCAATAAAAGTGTCTGTACGGGGGTGCTTTGTTATGGATGAGTAACCTATGCAACAGTTATACTGTTCTTCCCGTATCAAAAATATTTATACAAAACGACATACATCTCAAAGTGTTTCAGTGATTTGTCTTGATTTGAGGGGGCGCCAGTGTAGACTGAAACCTTACTGCTGTAACTCACACTGTGGTAAGCACGACAACATAATATGTTTACACTCTACAATAAAAATAAATACGCTTTTTAACATTTACTAAATACATTTACTCATAGCTCATTCTCTATGTAGACAACATGTCAATATCTGTTAATAATGTGTTGGCCACATCCTGAGTTGAGGTCATGCAAAACCACCATAATTATTGTTATTTTCACTTTGGCCTGAATAATCTGGGTAAATACATTTATTGGGGATTAAAAAGACCAAATATGGCCAAGTATGTGAGTAGCTGGACTACAGAGAATTACCTCCGAAGGCTATACTGACAAACATCCAGACATTTACAACGATTTTCTAGTGTATTGCAATTAGCTATTCCTCTCCGATGGGAACAAAAAAACACATGACTCACAAACTGTCCCAATTCACTTGCTAACCCTTCACGGTGAGCTGATCTGTAAGGTGTTGACTATTTGGTGGAAGCTCCACTACTACACTGTTTATACCTATCCACTGTTTAGAACCGTAAACAAGGGTTAGGGACAATAAGCTAGAGACAGGTCAGGGGCCCCTACTGATGTCCATTGGCCCTTGTCCATCTATGCAATTGGACGCAGAACTACTGATGCATCTACATTGTAGCTGGACCCAATGGAATACAGCTAGTTTTTACATGTCACAGTGAAGTGAATACTCTATTGATGAGGATCATTGGGAAACCAGCTAAAGTGGACTGTGGCAAGTTGGGTTAGTGTTGCATGGAACAACTGCCTGGTGCAGTACCAGCCTAGCCTGGTTGGTTTAACTCAACCAATTAAATAACCAATGAAGTTGAGTGCATGGAATGTGGCTCAACACGAAAATCCTCATTTGACATGCCTTCTAGAGCTTCTTTCCCCCACAGAAGACACATGCGACCAAGTCCCCTTCTTTTTGGCCTGTTTGAAGGACTATCCGTCAACTTCCTTCCTGGTGCTTTTTTGTTTGTTCATTGATTAGTTAGATAGTTGGGTTGTTATTTAAAAAAAAAAAAAAACATTGATAGTTTTATTGGCTCATCCGGGCAGCAGAGTAGTAACGTCGAGATGAGGAGTGGAGCCTACAAGTTTCTGTCCGTTTTTTCTTGTCTCATTGTTTGCGGTTTCATGTTCATGTTTTGGTTTTTCGTTTTTTACTCCATGGTACTTGCGCCATAATTTACAACTGGAATGTAATTATTATTATTTTTTTTTTTTACAGTTAGCTAGTTTTTTTTTTAGCACAGACAGCTAGCTAAATTCGCTAACGTTAAGATTTACCAAGTCGACCCCGCAAAGCAACGTACACTGACAAGTTGTAGCCAGTAGAAAGATTGAGTCTTAACTTGGCTACACAACAATCAACAGAAAGAGACAAATGTAGCAACTGAACGGCTAACGGCTAACTGGGGTATTTGGGTTAGCGAACGGCTAACCATCTAGCTAGCTAACGGCTAATCATCTAGCTAGCTAACGGCTAACCATCTAGTTAGCTAAGGGGTAACTGATGTATTTGGATTAACGAACGGCTAACTAACAGCTAACCATCTCGTTAGCTAACGGCTAACTGGTATATTTGGGTTAACGAACGGTTAACCATCTAGTTAGCTAAGGGGTAACTGGTATATGTGGGTTAGCGAACGGCTACATAAGCAACAACATTGTGCACGTACCATAGTGCATTGCGGCAACGACAGATCACGTGATCTGAATCAGGAAGCGAGGTGTATTTGGGGTAAGTGTATCACGGGTAAAACAAATCAAATGTAAATTCACTTCTCCCCGTGTTCAACAGCTGTATGTAGCTAAATGACATATCCTTTGGCTCAGTTAAACTTGTCGTGTTTATGTGCATGACAGGAGCCTTGTAATCGACTCCACCGTGGAAGGTGGAACAGCGTGACTACTCTAGTACTGTAGTTAGTTAGCTAGCTAGCTGTTGTCATGTAGACTAGCCATGCAGGAAACCACAGCTGGCTGCTGTAATCGTGTTATTGAAACAGAAGATATAATATAATCAGATAATTCATATCTTCCAGGCAGCTGAGTATACAAACTGCCAGATCGTGTGTGTGTGTGTGTGTGTGTGTGTGTGTGTGTGTGTGTGTGTGTGTGTGTGTGTGTGTGTGTGTGTGTGTGTGTGTGTGTGTGTGTGTGTGTGTGTGTGTGTGTGTGTGTGTGTGTGTGTGTGTGGAATAGACGTATAAGTTATGAATTGAATAGTGTTGCCACATGACAGTTAGCTAGCTAGGAACAACTCCCTAACAACACTGCTGAAAGGCTCCTTTTGTCACTCTGCCAGCACACCCAGAGTCACACAACAATACATGATTTAACTAGCTATACACTCCCAACATCTCCAGTAAATAACAGTTGGAAAACTTTTGTAGGCGATGACCCATATGGAGTCCAGTTGTTAATCGACGTGCTAAAAATCATGTAAAGTAGCAATATCAGTTCCTTAAATTGTTTCCTGTCATGAACAATTTGACTTCTCTTTGCTTTCTTTCTTCTCTCTCCCTTTTCCTCTTATTTTAAATTATCCTCTTCTCCAATCATCTCACACCCCCCCCCCTCATCTCTTATACCCCCCCACCCCCTCTCTCATGTCTTTTATATAGATTGTATCTGAGCATCAAGGAACAGGATCGGTGATAGAGATGGCTTCTGTGCCCGTAGACAAAGACAGTGCAGATCGAAAGCTGCAGTTTGCTCCCTTCTCCAGTGCCTTAGAGGCAGGCTTCTGGCACCAGCTCACTCAGAAGAAACTCAACGATTACCGACTGGATGAAAGCCCCAAGAATATCAAAGGCTACTACTACAATGGTGCGTAATGAAACAATGAGGAACATTCTTGATGCTTTGGGTGAATGTCTCTCTTGACTTGGTTCTTCAATGTTGACAGCTGTCACATGTAAAATGGACAGAGATATACATAGGCTAGCCTAATATTATATATTTTCATACTAGTAAGAAATCATTGCAAAAGAATATCCAAGTGTACATACTACTACAATGGTGACTTTATACCTATAGGCTACCTATACAATGACATTTTAAAAAGTATATTTTTGATACCTGTGACTGATCTGTGTCTATTGTCATTGAACTAGGTGATCCAGTCGGCCTCCCCACTCGCCTGACTTTGGAGTTTAGTGCATTTGAGGCGTAAGTATTAGAGCTGCACTCTTAGAAAAGGGTTCTTTGGCTGTCCCAATAGGAGAACCCTTTTTAGTTTCAGACAGAACCCTTTTTAGTTTCAGACAGAACCCTTTTTAGTTTCAGACAGAACCCTTTTTAGTTTCAGACAGAACCCTTTTTAGTTTCAGACAGAACCCTTTTTAGTTTCAGACAGAACCCTTTTTAGTTTCAGACAGAACCCTTTGTAGTTTCAGACAGAACCCTTTGTAGTTTCAGACAGAACCCTTTGTAGTTTCAGACAGAACCCTTTGTAGTTTCAGACAGAACCCTTTGTAGTTTCAGACAGAACCCTTTGTAGTTTCAGACAGAACCCTTTGTAGTTTCAGACAGAACCCTTTGTAGTTTCAGACAGAACCCTTTGTAGTTTCAGACAGAACCCTTTGTAGTTTCAGACAGAACCCTTTGTAGTTTCAGACAGAACCCTTTGTAGTTTCAGACAGAACCCTTTGTAGTTTCAGACAGAACCCTTTGTAGTTTCAGACAGAACCCTTTGTAGTTTCAGACAGAACCCTTTGTAGTTTCAGACAGAACCCTTTGTAGTTTCAGACAGAACCCTTTGTAGTTTCAGACAGAACCCTTTGTAGTTTCAGACAGAACCCTTTGTAGTTTCAGACAGAACCCTTTGTAGTTTCAGACAGAACCCTTTGTAGTTTCAGACAGAACCCTTTGTAGTTCCAGACAGAACCCTTTGTAGTTCCAGACAGAACCCTTTGCAGTTCCAGACAGAACCCTTTGCAGTTCCAGACAGAACCCTTTGCAGTTCCAGACAGAACCCTTTGCAGTTCCAGACAGAACCCTTTGCAGTTCCAGACAGAACCCTTTGCAGTTCCAGACAGAACCCTTTGCAGTTCCAGACAGAACCCTTTGCAGTTCCAGACAGAACCCTTTGCAGTTCCAGACAGAACCCTTTGCAGTTCCAGACAGAACCCTTTGCAGTTCCAGACAGAACCCTTTGCAGTTCCAGACAGAACCCTTTGCAGTTCCAGACAGAACCCTTTGCAGTTCCAGACAGAACCCTTTGCAGTTCCAGACAGAACCCTTTGCAGTTCCAGACAGAACCCTTTGCAGTTCCAGACAGAACCCTTTGCAGTTCCAGACAGAACCCTTTG
>NC_060175.1:6047439-6087439 GCF_021184085.1 Oncorhynchus gorbuscha
TGTGTTTCTCATACAGAATAGAATAGGTCAACTTTTGTACTATGGGGGATAGTAGATTGACATAGGCTAGTGCTTTTGCTGTTTGTTAAGACTCCTCATCTTATTGGCTGACGAAAAGTAAATGTGGACAATTCTTCCAATATCTTCAATATGCACCTCGAATTTGGATAAGGACGCGGAGTTGCGTCCCTGATGTGTCTGTCTTCCCCTGACAGTTAATTGCTTGACCATCACCGGCTGATGACGTTTTCGTGACTGCCACAGTCCTATGTTGAGGACTGGATGTCTCTTATATAGACAGTCTGGGGTGAAGTGAAGGTTAGGTTAAAGACTGGATGTCTCCTATATAGACAGTCTGGGGTGAAGTGAAGGTTAGGTTAGACTGGATGTCTCCTATATAGACAGTCTGGGGTGAAGTGAAGGTTAGGTTAAAGACTGGATGTCTCCTATATAGACAGTCTGGGGTGAAGTGAAGGTTAGGTTAAAGACTGGATGTCTCCTTTGATACAGATATATTATAATATCCCACACAGACATGAGATGATCTAAATCATTCCTAGTAGTTCTGTGTTGACCTATACCCTGTCTCTCCCTCCAGACCTCAGCCTATGACAGTGTGTTGACCTATACCCTGTCTCTCCCTCCAGACCTCAGCCTATGACAGTGTGTTGACCTATACCCTGACCTATACCCTGTCTCTCCCTCCAGACCTCAGCCTATGACAGTGTGTTGACCTATACCCTGACCTATACCCTGTCTCTGCACTCCAGACCTCAGCCTATGACAGTGTGTTGACCTATACCCTGTCTCTCCCTCCAGACCTCAGCCTTACAGGCAGCCTATGACAGTCTGTGCGGTGAAACAGGGACCTCAGCTGTTCCTTACTTCCTGATAAAGTACACAGGGGATACCGTCCAGGTGGCCCAGCTACGAGACTGGGACAGCTTCAACACTGATCTCAACAAGGTCAGTAGCGGCGTTGGGGGCAAAGAGTTATCCTGATCAGAATGGCCCATTTTTGTTGGGTCTGTAATGGGAGAGGACTGTTCTTGTTTTTCTATTTCTATGTCATTATTAATCACATTTCCCATCCACAGTTCCTATGCAGTAAAGTATACACATTCACCACAGCTGTGCTGGACACAGGAAACAGGAAGTTTCGCTGTCATTTTATAAATGTTCGTTCGACATGGGTGGGATCTTTTTGTGTCGGTAAAATTAATTATGGGAGAAATGCCGGTGGAAACGCTTTTATGTGCAAATATGGATCCAATCATTTTTTATTAAAAATAAATGTTATTTAATGATTATTTAACTAGGCAAGTCAGTTATAAACAAATTCTTATTTACAATGACGGCCAAACCCGGACGACGCTAGGCTGATTGTGTGCCGCCCTATGGGACTCCCAATCACGGCCGGATGTGATACAGACCGGAATCGAACCAGGGACTGTAGTGACACCTCTTGCACTGAGATGCAGTGCCTTAGACCCCTGCGCCACTCGGGGAACCCTAACCATCATATCGTCGTAAAGTTGGATGATATGACGCGTGGTCCTCCCATTAGGACTCAGGAAACCATGCAGTTTATTAGGCTACAGTTGAAATAAGTTACGATCTACTTCACAGGGTCTTATTCTGGCGATCGATGCTCGACTGTCCGTTTGACAAATAAAAAATGATTCTTGCTCTTCTCCATTATATCTGTATGTGAGAGATGTTGGCTGGAGGGCACGTGCCAAGAACAGTGATTTCTTTTTTGACATAACACTCTGTATGGAAACACATTACTTAAAATAAAAAAAAATGGGGGGGGGGGGGACTTTTATTCAAAACATGAAAAGCTGAAGCTGAAGAGTACATTTTGTTTTCGCCACGTTATCACTCACTGATTCTGTGATGGTGGAAAAACACCACTGTTTATGGTGTTTTTATTTATTTTTAAATCTCCATTTGTATGGAAACCTTGTGGTACAATAGTCATACAGTACGTCTGGGAGTTTTAACAACAAAAAACAAAAGTTATGCCGATTTTTGTAACAGTGGAAAAATAAATAGTTGGTTGAGTAGACCTAGTGGGTAGCCAGGCTAGTTTACCATGCTCTCTAAGGGGTTGAGTGGGTAGCCAGGCTAGTTTACCTTGCTCTCTCAGGGGTTGAGTGGGTAGCCAGGCTAGTTTGGGGGTTGAGTGGGTAGCCAGGCTAGTTTACCTTGCTCTCTAAGGGGTTGGGGTTGCCTCAGTGGGGGTAGCCAGGCTAGTTTACCATGCTCTCAGGGGTTGAGTGGGTAGCCAGGCTAGTTTACCATGCTCTCAGGGGTTGAGTGGGTAGCCAGGCTAGTTTACCATGCTCTCTCAGGGGTTGAGTGGGTAGCCAGGCTAGTTTACCATGCTCTCAGGGGTTGAGTGGGTAGCCAGGCTAGTTTACCATGCTGGGTTGAGTGGGTAGCCAGGCTAGTTTACCATGCTCTCTCAGGGGTTGAGTGGGTAGCCAGGCTAGTTTACCATGCTCTCTCAGGGGTTGAGTGGGTAGCCAGGCTAGTTTACCATGCTCTCTCAGGGGTTGAGTGGGTAGCCAGGCTAGTTTACCATGCTCTCTAGGGGTTGAGTGGGTAGCCAGGCTAGTTTACCATGCTCTCTAGGGGTTGAGTGGGTAGCCAGGCTAGTTTACCATGCCTCTCAGGGGTTGGAGTGGGTAGCCAGGCTAGTTTACCATGCCTCTCAGGGGTGGAGTGGGCCAGGCTAGTTGAGCCAGGCTAGTTTACCATGCTCTCTCAGGGGTTGAGTGGGTAGCCAGGCTTACCATGCTCTCTCAGGGGTTGAGTGGGTAGCCAGGCTAGTTTACCATGCTCTCTCAGGGGTTGAGTGGGTAGCCAGGCTAGTTTACCATGCCTCTCAGGGTGGGTAGCCAGGCTAGTTTACCATGCTCTCAGGGGTTGAGTGGCAGCCAGGCTAGTTGCTCTCTCAGGGTTGGGTGGGTAGCCAGGCTAGTTTACCATGCCTCTAGGGGTTGAGTGGGTAGCCAGGCTAGTTTACCATGCTCTAAGGGGTTGAGTGGGTAGCCAGGCTAGTTTACCATGCTCTCTCAGGGGTTGAGTGGGTAGCCAGGCTAGTTTACCATGCTCTCTAAGGGGTTGAGTGGGTAGCCAGGCTAGTTTACCATGCTCTCTAAGGGGTTGAGTGGGTAGCCAGGCTAGTTTACCATGCTCTCTCAGGGGTTGAGTGGGTAGCCAGGCTAGTTTACCATGCTCTCTCAGGGGTTGAGTGGGTAGCCAGGTAGCCAGGCTAGGGGTTGGACCATGCTAAGGGGTTGAGTGGGTAGCCAGGCTAGCTTTACCATGCTCTCTCAGGGGTTGAGTGGGTAGCCAGGCTAGTTTACCATGCTCTCTCAGGGGTTGAGTGGGTAGCCAGGCTAGTTTACCATGCTCTCTCAGGGGTTGAGTGGGTAGCCAGGCTAGTTTACCATGCTCTCTCAGGGGTTGAGTGGGTAGCCAGGCTAGTTTACCATGCTCTCTCAGGGGTTGAGTGGGTAGCCAGGCTAGTTTACCATGCTCTCTAAGGGGTTGAGTGGGTAGCCAGGCTAGTTTACCATGCTCTCTGGGTTGAGTGGGTAGCCAGGCTAGTTCACCTTGCCCTCTAAGGGGTTGATTAGACCTAATTCATGCCAGGAAAATGCACCCCACACCGTACCAGAGGTACCAGAACCCTCATTTCCTGATGTTTCCTTCATTTTTATTTGACCTGTACATACTCTTCTTTGCTCGCTGTGGAGTAAGACTGGACTATCAATATGGTGATAAGGATGTCCTATATTGCTGGTTAGATTTAATGGCACAATAAACATTACACTGTACGTGTGGGTGTTTATTAATAACCTGCCCAGGGACTGCGGTTGAAAATTAGCCGGCTGGCTAAAACCGGCACTTTTACTGAAACGTTGATTAATGTGCACTGTCCCTGTAAAAATAAAATAAACTAAACTATTATTATTTTATTTTTTACATGTCTTGCCTTTACACTTCACTTCTTGGTTCATTCAGGTAAGGTCTCTATGAGGTCACGGATGTTTCTTGGCACAATCCACAATCCTCTTGTGTAAAGTCTCCCTTAGAAAAGCGGTATTTTGGCCTCAATGAGACTTCCTGGTTTAAAGGTTAGGTTAAAATATGCTTTGTTAATGTTGCAGGTAACCGTGGGTGTGTATGACCCCTGCACTCTGCCCCAGCATCCTGGATGGCCTCTGAGGAATCTGCTGTTTCTCCTAGCCAGCAAATGGTAAATAACGAAAGTTCCAATTATAACATCACCAATCACATCCCACACTACCGGGAGGGGAGGAGTACACTTCCCTCCCCAGTATAACTAACAGGTTATTATAGAACACATCCCTCCCCTGTATATGTAGTTATAACTAACAGGTTATTGTAGAACACATCCCTCCCCTGTATATGTAGTTATAACTAACAGGTTGTTATAGAACACATCCCTCCCCTGTATATGTAGTTATAACTAACAGGTTGTTATAGAACACATCCCTCCCCTGTATATGTAGTTATAACTAACAGGTTGTTATAGAACACATCCCTCCCCTGTATATTCCACTAGTTATAACTAACAGGGTATTATAGAACACATCCCTCCCCTGTATATGTAGTTATACCTAACAGGTTATTATAGAACACATCCCTCCCCTGTATATGTAGTTATAACTAACAGGTTGTTATAGAACACATCCCTCCCCTGTATATGTAGTTATAACTAACAGGTTATTATAGAACACATCCCTCCCCTGTATATGTAGTTATACCTAACAGGGTATTATAGAACACATCCCTCCCCTGTATATTCCACTAGTTATAACTAACAGGTTATTATAGAACACATCCCTCCCCTGTATATTCCACTAGTTATAACTAACAGGTTATTGTAGAACACATCGCTCCCCTGTATATGTAGTTATAACTAACAGGTTATTATAGAACACATCCCTCCCCTGTATATGTAGTTATAACTAACAGGTTATTATAGAACACATCCCTCCCCTGTATATTCCACTAGTTATAACTAACAGGGTATTATAGAACACATCCCTCCCCTGTATATTCCACTAGTTATAACTAACAGGGTATTATAGAACACATCCCTCCCCTGTATATGTAGTTATAACTAACAGGTTATTATAGAACACATCCCTCCCCCCCTGTATATTCCACTAGTTATAACTAACAGGGTATTATAGAACACATCCCTCCCTGTATATGTAGTTATAACTAACAGGTTATTATAGAACACATCCCTCCCTGTATATTCCACTAGTTATAACTAACAGGTTATTATAGAACACATCCTCCCCTGTATATGTAGTTATAACTAACAGGCAGGTTATTATAGAACACATCCCTCCCCTGTATATGTAGTTATAACTAACAGGTTATTATAGAACACATCCCTCCCCTGTATATTCCACTAGTTATAACTAACAGGGTATTATAGAACACATCCCTCCCTGTATATGTAGTTATAACTAACAGGTTATTATAGAACACATCCCTCCCTGTATATTCCACTAGTTATAACTAACAGGGTATTATAGAACACATCCCTCCCCTGTATATGTAGTTATAACTAACAGGTTATTATAGAACACATCCCTCCCCTGTATATTCCACTAGTTATAACTAACAGGGTATTATAGAACACATCCCTCCCCTGTATATGTAGTTATAACTAACAGGTTATTATAGAACACATCCCTCCCCTGTATATTCCACTAGTTATAACTAACAGGGTATTATAGAACACATCCCTCCCCTGTATATGTAGTTATAACTAACAGGTTATTATAGAACACATCCCTCCCCTGTATATTCCACTAGTTATAACTAACAGGTTATTATAGAACACATCCCTCCCCTGTATATGTAGTTATAACTAACAGGTTATTGTAGAACACATCCCTCCCCTGTATATGTAGTTATAACTAACAGGTTATTATAGAACACATCCCTCCCCTGTATATTCCACTAGTTATAACTAACAGGGTATTATAGAACACATCCCTCCCCTGTATATGTAGTTATAACTAACAGGGTATTATAGAACACATAATATAATATATAATAATATAATAATATAATAATATATGCCATTTAGCAGACGCTTTTATCCAAAGCGACTTACAGTCATGTGTGCATACAATCTACGTATGGGTGGTCCCGGGGATCGAACCCACTACCCTGGCGTTACAAGCGCCATGCTCTACCAACTGAGCTACAGAAGGACCACATCCCTCCCCTGTATATGTAGTTATAACTAACAGGGTATTATAGAACACATCCCTCCCCTGTATATTCCACTAGTTATAACTAACAGGTTATTATAGAACACATCCCTCCCCTGTATATTCCACTAGTTATAACTAACAGGTTATTATAGAACACATCCCTCCCCTGTATATGTAGTTATAACTAACAGGTTATTATAGAACACATCCCTCCCCTGTATATTCCACTAGTTATAACTAACAGGTTATTATAGAACACATCCCTCCCCTGTATATTCCACTAGTTATAACTAACAGGTTATTATAGAACACATCCCTCCCCTGTATATTCCACTAGTTATAACTAACAGGTTATTATAGAACACATCCCTCCCCTGTATATTCCACTAGTTATAACTAACAGGTTATTATAGAACACATCCCTCCCCTGTATATGTAGTTATAACTAACAGGTTATTATAGAACACATCCCTCCCCTGTATATGTAGTCATTACTGAAAGAGATCATGATACCTCACATCTCAAAATAGGGCTACTTAATGTTAGATCCCTTACTTCAAAGGCAATTATAGTCAATGAACTAATCACTGATCATAATCTTGATGTGATTGGCCTGACTGAAACATGGCTTAAGCCTGATGAATTTACTGTGTTAAATGAGGCCTCACCTCCTGGCTACACTAGTGACCATATCCCCCGTGCATCCCGCAAAGGCGGAGGTGTTGCTAACATTTACGATAGCAAATTTCAATTTACAAAAAAGAAAATGACGTTTTCGTCTTTTGAGCTTCTAGTCATGAAATCTATGCAGCCTACTCAATCACTTTTTATAGCTACTGTTTACAGGCCTCCTGGGCCATATACAGCGTTTCTCACTGAGTTCCCTGAATTCTATCAGACCTTGTAGTCATTGCAGATAATATTCTAATCTTTGGTGACTTTAATATTCACATGGAAAAGTCCACAGACCCACTCCAAAAGGCTTTTGGAGCCATCATCGACTCAGTGGGTTTTGTCCAACATGTCTCTGGACCCACTCACTCTCACAGTCATACGCTGGACCTAGTTTTGTCCCATGGAATAAATGTTGTGGATCTTAATGTTTTTCCTCATAATCCTGGACTATCAGACCACCATTTTATTACGTTTGCAATTGCAACAAATAATCTGCTCAGACCCCAACCAAGGAACATCAAAAGTCGTGCTATAAATTCACAGACAACACAAAGATTCCTTGATGCCCTTCCAGACTCCCTCTGCCTACCCAAGGACGCCAGAGGACAAAAATCCGTTAACCACCTAACTGAGGATCTCAATTTAACCTTGCGCAATACCCTAGATGCAGTTGCACCCCTAAAAACTAAAAAAATGTCTCATAAGAAACTAGCTCCATGGTACACAGAAAATACCCGAGCTCTGAAGCAAGCTTCCAGAAAATTGGAACGGAAATGGCGCCACACCAAACTGGAAGTCTTCCGACTAGCTTGGAAGGATGGTACCGTGCAGTACCGAAGAGCCCTTACTGCTGCTCGATCGTCCTATTTTTCTAACTTAATTGAGGAAAATAAGAACAATCCGAAATTCCTTTTTGATACTGTGGCAAAGCTAACTAAAAGCAGCATTCCCCAAGAGAGGATGACTTGCACTTTAGCAGTGATAAATTCATGAACTTCTTTGAGGAAAAGATTATGATTATTAGAAAGCAAATTACGGACTCCTCTTTAAACCTGCGTATTCCTCCAAACCTCAGTTGTCCTGAGTCTGCACAACTCTGCCAGGACCTAGGATCAAGAGAGACGCTCAAGTGTTTTAGTACTATATCTCTTGACACAATGATGAAAATAATCATGGCCTCTAAACCTTCAAGCTGTATACTGGACCCTATTCCAACTAAACTACTGAAAGAGCTGCTTCCTGTGCTTGGCCCTCCTATGTTGAACATAATAAACGGCTCTCTATCCACTGGATGTGTACCAAACTCACTAAAAGTGGCAGTAATAAAGCCTCTCTTGAAAAAGCCAAACCTTGACCCAGAAAATATAAAAAACTATCGGCCTATATCAAATCTTCCATTCCTCTCAAAGATTTTAGAGAAGGCTGTTGCGCAGCAACTCACTGCCTTCCTGAAGACAAACAATGTATACGAAATGCTTCAGTCTGGTTTTAGACCCCATCATAGCACTGAGACGGCACTTGTGAAGGTGGTAAATGACATTTTGATGGCATCGGACCGAGGCTCTGCATCTGTCCTCGTGCTCCTAGACCTTAGTGCTGCTTTTGATACCATCGATCACCACATTCTTTTGGAGAGATTGGAAACCCAAATTGGTCTACACGGACATGTTCTGGCCTGGTTTAGGTCTTATCTGTCGGAAAGATATCAGTTTGTCTCTGTGAATGGTTTGTCCTCTGACAAATCAACTGTACATTTCGGTGTTCCTCAAGGTTCTGTTTTAGGACCACTATTGTTTTCACTATATATTTTACCTCTTGGGGATGTTATTCGAAAACATAATGTAAACTTTCACTGCTATGCGGATGACACACAGCTGTACATTTCAATGAAACACGGTGAAGCACCAAAATTGCCCTCGCTAGAAGCATGTGTTTCAGACATAAGGAAGTGGATGGCTGCAAACTTTCTACTATTAAACTCGGACAAAACAGAGATGCTTGTTCTAGGTCCCAAGAAACAAAGAGATCTTCTGTTGAATCTGACAATTAATCTTAATGGTTGTACAGTCGTCTCAAATAAAACTGTGAAGGACCTCGGCGTTACTCTGGACCCTGATCTCTCTTTTGAAGAACATATCAAGACCATTTCGAGGACAGCTTTTTTCCATCTACGTAACATTGCAAAAATCAGAAACTTTCTGTCCAAAAATGATGCAGAAAAATTAATCCATGCTTTTGTCACTTCTAGGTTAGACTACTGCAATGCTCTATTTTCCGGCTACCCGGATAAAGCACTAAATAAACTTCAGTTAGTGCTAAATACGGCTGCTAGAATCCTGACTAGAACCAAAAAATTTGATCATATTACTCCAGTGCTAGCCTCTCTACACTGGCTTCCTGTCAAAGCAAGGGCTGATTTCAAGGTTTTACTGCTAACCTACAAAGCATTACATGGGCTTGCTCCTACCTACCTCTCTGATTTGGTCCTGCCGTACATACCTATACGTACGCTACGGTCACAAGACGCAGGCCTCCTAATTGTCCCTAGAATTTCTAAGCAAACAGCTGGAGGCAGGGCTTTCTCCTATAGAGCTCCATTTTTATGGAACGGTCTGCCTACCCATGTCAGAGACGCAAACTCGGTCTCAACCTTTAAGTCTTTACTGAAGACTCATCTCTTCAGTGGGTCATATGATTGAGTGTAGTCTGGCCCAGGAGTGGGAAGGTGAACGGAAAGGCTCTGGAGCAACGAACCGCCCTTGCTGTCTCTGCCTGGCCGGTTCCCCTTTTTCCACTGGGATTCTCTGCCTCTAACCCTGTTACGGGGCTGAGTCACTGGCTTGCTGGGGCTCTCTCGTGCCGTCCCTGGGGGGTGCGTCACCTGGGTGGGTTGATTCACTGTTGTGGTCGGCCTATCTGGGTTCCCCCTTTGGGTTGTACCGTGTCGGAGATCTTTGTGGGCTATACTCGGCCTTGTCTCAGGATGGTAAGTTGGTGGTTGTAGATTTCCCTCTAGTGGTGTGGGGGCTGTGCTTTGGCAAAGTGGGTGGGGTTATATCCTTCCTGTTTGGCCCTGTCCGGGGTGTGTCCTCGGATGGGGCCACAGTGTCTCCTGACCCTCCTGTCTCAGCCTCCAGTATTTATGCTGCAGTAGTTTATGTGTCGGGGGCTAGGGTCAGTTTGTTTATCTGGAGTACTTCTCCTGTCCTATTCGGTGTCCTGTGTAAATCTAAGTGTGCGTTCTCTAATTCTCTCCTTCTCTCCTTCTTTCTCTCTCTCGGAGGACCTGAGCCCTAGAACCATGCCCCAGGACTACCTGACATGATGACTCCTTGCTGTCCCCAGTCCACCTGGCCATGCTGCTGCTCCAGTTTCAACTGGCCTGGGCCCTAGGACCATGTCCCAGGACTACCTGACATGAGGACTCCTTGCTGTCCCCAGTCCACCTGGCCATGCTCCTGCTCCAGTTTCAACTGTTCTGCCTTACTATTATTCAACCATGCTGGTCATTTATGAACATTTGAACATCTTGGCCACGTTCTGTTATAATCTCCACCCGGCACAGCCAGAAGAGGACTGGCCACCCCACATATGCTCTCTCTAATTCTCTCTTTCTTTCTCTCTCTCGGAGGACCTGAGCCCTAGGACCGTGCCCCAGGACTACCTGACATGATGGCTCCTTGCTGTCCCCAGTCCACCTGACTGTGCTGCTGCTCCAGTTTCAACTGTTCTGCCTTATTATTATTTGACCATGCTGGTCATTTATGAACATTTGAACATCTTGGTCATTTTCTGTTATAATCTCTACCCGGCACAGCCAGAAGAGGACTGGCCACCCCACATAGCCCGGTTCCTCTCTAGGTTTCTTCCTAGGTTTTGGCCTTTCTAGGGAGTTTTTCCTAGCCACCGTGCTTTTACACCTGCATTGTTTGCTGTTTGGGGTTTTAGGCTGGGTTTCTGTACAGCACTTTGAGATATCAGCTGATGTACGAAGGGCTATATAAATAAATTTGATTTGATTTGATTTGATTTATTATAGAACACATCCCTCCCCTGTATATGTAGTTATAACTAACAGGTTATTATAGAACACATCCCTCCCCTGTATATTCCACTAGTTATAACTAACAGGCTATTATAGAACACATCCCTCCCCTGTATATGTAGTTATAACAGGTTATTATAGAACACATCCCTCCCCTGTATATTCCACTAGTTATAACAGGTTATTATAGAACACATCCCTCCCCTGTATATGTAGTTATAACTAACAGGTTATTATAGAACACATCCCTCCCCTGTATATGTAGTTATAACTAACAGGTTATTATAGAACACATCCCTCCCCTGTATATGTAGTTATAACTAACAGGTTATTATAGAACACATCCCTCCCCTGTATAAGTAGTTATAACTAACAGGCTATTATAGAACACATCCCTCCCCTGTATATGTAGTTATAACTAACAGGTTATTATAGAACACATCCCTCCCCTGTATATGTAGTTATAACTAACAGGTTGTTATAGAACACATCCCTCCCTGTATATGTAGTTATAACTAACAGGTTATTATAGAACACATCCCTCCCCTGTATATGTAGTTATAACTAACAGGTTATTATAGAACACATCCCTCCCCTGTATATGTAGTTATAACTAACAGGTTATTATAGAACACATCCCTCCCCTGTATATGTAGTTATAACTAACAGGTTATTATAGAACACATCCCTCCCCTGTATATGTAGTTATAACTAACAGGTTATTATAGAACACATCCCTCCCCTGTATATGTAGTTATAACTAACAGGTTATTATAGAACACATCCCTCCCCTGTATATGTAGTTATAACTAACAGGTTATTATAGAACACATCCTCCCCTGTATATGTAGTTATAACTAACAGGTTATTATAGAACACATCCCTCCCCTGTATATGTAGTTATAACTAACAGGTTATTATAGAACACATCCCTCCCTGTATATGTAGTTATAACTAACAGGGTTATTATAGAACACATCCCTCCCCTGTATATGTAGTTATAACTAACAGGGTATTATAGAACACATCCCTCCCCTGTATATGTAGTTATAACTAACAGGTTATTATAGAACACATCCCTCCCCTGTATATGTAGTTATAACTAACAGGGTATTATAGAACACATCCCTCCCCTGTATATGTAGTTATAACTAACAGGTTATTATAGAACACATCCCTCCCCTGTATATTCCACTAGTTATAACTAACAGGCTATTATAGAACACATCCCTCCCCTGTATATGTAGTTATAACTAACAGGTTATTATAGAACACATCCCTCCCCTGTATATGTAGTTATAACTAACAGGTTATTATAGAACACATCCCTCCCCTGTATATGTAGTTATAACTAACAGGTTATTATAGAACACATCCCTCCCCTGTATATGTAGTTATAACTAACAGGTTATTATAGAACACATCCCTCCCCTGTATATGTAGTTATAACTAACAGGTTATTATAGAACACATCCCTCCCCTGTATATGTAGTTATAACTAACAGGTTATTATAGAACACATCCCTCCCCTGTATATGTAGTTATAACTAACAGGTTGTTATAGAACACATCCCTCCCCTGTATATGTAGTTATAACTAACAGGGTATTATAGAACACATCCCTCCCCTGTATATGTAGTTATAACTAACAGGGTATTATAGAACACATCCCTCCCCTGTATATGTAGTTATAACTAACAGGTTATTATAGAACACATCCCTCCCCTGTATATGTAGTTATAACTAACAGGTTATTATAGAACACATCCCTCCCCTGTATATTCCACTAGTTATAACTAACAGGTTATTATAGAACACATCCCTCCCCTGTATATGTAGTTATAACTAACAGGTTATTATAGAACACATCCCTCCCCTGTATATGTAGTTATAACTAACAGGTTATTATAGAACACATCCCTCCCCTGTATATGTAGTTATAACTAACAGGTTATTATAGAACACATCCCTCCCCTGTATATTCCACTAGTTATAACTAACAGGTTATTATAGAACACATCCCTCCCCTGTATATGTAGTTATAACTAACAGGTTATTATAGAACACATCCCTCCCCTGTATATGTAGTTATAACTAACAGGTTATTATAGAACACATCCCTCCCCTGTATATGTAGTTATAACTAACAGGTTATTATAGAACACATCCCTCCCCTGTATATTCCACTAGTTATAACTAACAGGGTATTATAGAACACATCCCTCCCCTGTATATGTAGTTATAACTAACAGGTTATTATAGAACACATCCCTCCCTGTATATGTAGTTATAACTAACAGGTTATTATAGAACACATCCCTCCCCTGTATATGTAGTTATAACTAACAGGTTATTATAGAACACATCCCTCCCCTGTATATGTAGTTATAACTAACAGGTTATTATAGAACACATCCCTCCCCTGTATATGTAGTTATAACTAACAGGTTATTATAGAACACATCCCTCCCCTGTATATGTAGTTATAACTAACAGGTTATTATAGAACACATCCCTCCCCTGTATATGTAGTTATAACTAACAGGTTATTATAGAACACATCCCTCCCCTGTATATGTAGTTATAACTAACAGGTTATTATAGAACACATCCCTCCCCTGTATATTCCACTAGTTATAACTAACAGGGTATTATAGAACACATCCCTCCCCTGTATATGTAGTTATAACTAACAGGTTATTATAGAACACATCCCTCCCCTGTATATGTAGTTATAACTAACAGGTTATTATAGAACACATCCCTCCCCTGTATATGTAGTTATAACTAACAGGGTATTATAGAACACATCCCTCCCCTGTATATTCCACTAGTTATAACTAACAGGCTATTATAGAACACATCCCTCCCCTGTATATGTAGTTATAACTAACAGGTTATTATAGAACACATCCCTCCCCTGTATATTCCACTAGTTATAACTAACAGGTTATTATAGAACACATCCCTCCCCTGTATATGTAGTTATAACTAACAGGTTATTATAGAACACATCCCTCCCCTGTATATGTAGTTATAACTAACAGGTTATTATAGAACACATCCCTCCCCTGTATATTCCACTAGTTATAACTAACAGGTTATTATAGAACACATCCCTCCCCTGTATATGTAGTTATAACTAACAGGTTATTATAGAACACATCCCTCCCCTGTATATGTAGTTATAACTAACAGGTTATTATAGAACACATCCTCCCCTGTATATGTAGTTATAACTAACAGGTTATTATAGAACACATCCCTCCCCTGTATATGTAGTTATAACTAACAGGTTATTATAGAACACATCCCTCCCCTGTATATGTAGTTATAACTAACAGGTTATTCCCTCCCCTGTATAGAACACATCCCTCCCTGTATATGTAGTTATAACTAACAGGTTATTATAGAACACATCCCTCCCCTGTATATGTAGTTATAACTAACAGGTTATTATAGAACACATCCCTCCCCTGTATATGTAGTTATAACTAACAGGTTGTTATAGAACACATCCCTCCCCTGTATATGTAGTTATAACTAACAGGTTATTATAGAACACATCCCTCCCCTGTATATGTAGTTATAACTAACAGGTTATTATAGAACACATCCCTCCCCTGTATATTCCACTAGTTATAACTAACAGGCTATTATAGAACACATCCCTCCCCTGTATATGTAGTTATAACTAACAGGTTATTATAGAACACATCCCTCCCCTGTATATGTAGTTATAACTAACAGGTTATTATAGAACACATCCCTCCCCTGTATATGTAGTTATAACTAACAGGTTATTATAGAACACATCCCTCCCCTGTATATGTAGTTATAACTAACAGGTTATTATAGAACACATCCCTCCCCTGTATATGTAGTTATAACTAACAGGTTATTATAGAACACATCCCTCCCCTGTATATGTAGTTATAACTAACAGGGTATTATAGAACACATCCCTCCCTGTATATGTAGTTATAACTAACAGGTTGTTATAGAACACATCCCTCCCCTGTATATGTAGTTATAACTAACAGGGTATTATAGAACACATCCCTCCCCTGTATATGTAGTTATAACTAACAGGGTATTATAGAACACATCCCTCCCCTGTATATGTAGTTATAACTAACAGGTTATTATAGAACACATCCCTCCCCTGTATATGTAGTTATAACTAACAGGTTATTATAGAACACATCCCTCCCCTGTATATTCCACTAGTTATAACTAACAGGCTATTATAGAACACATCCCTCCCCTGTATATGTAGTTATAACTAACAGGTTATTATAGAACACATCCCTCCCCTGTATATTCCACTAGTTATAACTAACAGGTTATTATAGAACACATCCCTCCCCTGTATATGTAGTTATAACTAACAGGGTATTATAGAACACATCCCTCCCCTGTATATGTAGTTATAACTAACAGGGTATTATAGAACACATCCCTCCCCTGTATATGTAGTTATAACTAACAGGTTATTATAGAACACATCCCTCCCCTGTATATGTAGTTATAACTAACAGGGTATTATAGAACACATCCCTCCCCTGTATATGTAGTTATAACTAACAGGGTATTATAGAACACATCCCTCCCCTGTATATGTAGTTATAACTAACAGGTTATTATAGAACACATCCCTCCCCTGTATATGTAGTTATAACTAACAGGTTATTATAGAACACATCCCTCCCCTGTATATTCCACTAGTTATAACTAACAGGTTATTATAGAACACATCCCTCCCCTGTATATGTAGTTATAACTAACAGTCAGTTATTTGTGGCTAATATTATATTAAGTCTTGAATTTGTGGTCCTTCTGTAGCTCAGTTGGTAGAGCGTGGCGCTTGTAACGCCAGGGTAGTGGGTTCGATCCCCGGGACCACCCATACGTAGAATGTATGCACACATGACTGTAAGTCGCTTTGGATAAAAGCGTCTGCTAATTGGCATATATTATTATATATATTATAAATTGGAATCTTCTGTTTCTCATAACCAGCGAATGGTAAATCCCCACACTAGCTTACTTAAAGTGATACTGACAAGCACAGTGTGAGTGATCCTGTACCAGGAAGGGATGAGCACCAATCCGCCTCTATATTCCAGTACACCTCTCTCTTCCTTTCCTGTGCATGACTAAGCTGTTAGTAATAATTATTATTGTAAATTGTTAATATTAGCTAGATAAACGCTTGGCTGTGTTGCGAAGTTATGAGGTATGTTCCTACAAGGCGTTTTGACCTGTACAGCCTGTCAAGCTAATGTAAACACTATGATATGGAGATATCTACGTGTTAGCATTTCTCTCTCTGTGTGTGTGTGTGTGTACACGTACCAGGGGCTCCCAACTAGATGTGGTGGAGGTGATGTGTTTCAGAGACAGGACTCTTCAGGGCAGCAGGAACATTCAGCACAGCATCGTGTTCCAGGTCAAACTGCCGATCCCTGAGCAGTCTGTCAATGCAGGTAAACACACATCCCACCGTTCCTGCTCTGCGGAGCCACGAGGCTGAGAAAATATACAAAGCTTGGCCTTTTTATCTGGAGGACAGGAGAGAGCGAGGGAAGGGGAGACGGGAGCGAGGGAAGGGGAGACGGGAGCGAGGGAAGGGGAGACGGGAGCGAGGGAAGGGGAGACGGGAGCGAGGGAAGGGGAGACGTGAGCGAGGGAAGGGGAGGGAGCGAGGGATGGGGAGACGGGAGCGAGGGAAGGGGAGACGGGGGGGAAGGGGAGATGGGAAGGGGAGACGGGAGCGAGGGAAGGGGAGACGGGAGCGAGGAAGGGGAGACGGGAAGGGAGACGGGAGCGAGGAAGGGGAGACGGGAGCGAGGGAAGGGGAGACGGGAGCGAGGGAAGGGGAGACGGGAGCGAGGGAAGGGGAGACGGGAGCGAGGGAAGGGGAGACGGGAGCGAGGGAAGGGGAGACGGGAGCGAGGGAAGGGGAGACGGGAGCGAGGGAAGGGGAGACGGGAGCGAGGGAAGGGGAGACGGGAGCGGGGAAGGGAGACGGGGATGGGGGGGAGACGGGAGCGAGGGAAGGGGAGACGGGGAGCGAGGGAAGGGGAGACGGGAGCGAGGGAAGGGGAGACGGGAGCGAGGGAAGGGGAGACGGGAGCGAGGGGAGACGGGAGCGAGGGGAGACGGGAGCGAGGGGAGACGGGAGCGAGGGGAGACGGGAGCGAGGGGAGACGGGAGCGAGGGGAGACGGGAGCGAGGGGAGACGGGAGCGAGGGGAGACGGGAGCGAGGGGAGACGGGAGCGAGGGGAGACGGGAGCGAGGGAACGAGGGAACGAGGGAACGAGGGAACGAGGGAACGAGGGAACGAGGGAACACTGGAGCGAGGGAACGAGTGAACACTGGAGCGAGGGAACGAGTGAACACTGGAGCGAGGGAACGAGGGAACACTGGAGCGAGGGAACGAGGGAACACTGGAGCGAGGGAACGAGGGAACACTGGAGCGAGGGAACGAGGGAACACTGGAGCGAGGGAACGAGGGAACACTGGAGCGAGGGAACGAGGGAACACTGGAGCGAGGGAAGGGGAGATGGGAGCGGGGAAGGGGGCTGGGAGCGAGGGAACACGGGAGCTGGGAACGAGGGAAGGGGAGATGGGAGCGAGGGAACACGGGATGGGAGCGAGGAACACGGGAGCTGGGAACGAGGGAAGGGAGAGGGGAACGAGGGGTGGGGAGAGGGGAACGAGGGGATGGGGAACGAGGGGTGGGGAACGAGGGAAGGCGAGATGGGAACGAGGAGTGGGGAACGAGGGAACACGGGAACGAGGGAAGGGGAGATGGGAACGAGGGGTGGGGAGAACGAGGGAAGTGGAGAACGAGGGAACGGGGGAACGAGGGAACGAGGGATGGGGACATGGGAACGAGAGACGGAACGAGGGACGGGGAGACGGGAACGAGGGACGGGGAGACGGGAACGAGGGATGGGGAGACGGGAACGAGGGACGGGGAGACGGGAACGAGGGACGGGGAGACGGGAACGAGGGACGGGGAGACGGGGAGACGGGGACGAGGGATGGGGAGACGGGAACGAGGGATGGGGAGATGACGGGAACGAGGGACGGGGAGACGGGAACGAGGGACGGGGAGACGGGGAGACGGGAACGGGGATGGGAGACGGGGAGACGGGAACGAGGGACGGGACGGGGAGACGGGAACGAGGGACGGGGAGACGGGGAGACGGGAACGAGGGACGGGGAGACGGGGAGACGGGAACGAGGGACGGGGAGGGGGAGACTGGAACGAGGGATGAGGGAGGGAGACGGGAGCGAGGGACGGGGGGCGAGAGAGCGAGGGATGGGGAGATGGGGAGGCGAGGGGGATGGGGAGACTGGGAGGCGAGAGCGAGGGATGGGGAGACTGGGAGGCGAGAGCGAGGGATGGGGAGACGGGGGCGAGAGAGCGAGGGATGGGAGGTGAGAGAGCGAGGGATGGGGAGACGGGGGGGCGAGAGCGAGGGATGGGGAGACGGGGAGGCGAGAGAGCGAGGGATGGGAGGCGAGAGAGCGAGGGATGGGAGGCGAGAGAGCGAGGGATGGGAGGCGAGAGAGCGAGGGATGGGAGGCGAGAGAGGAGGGATGGGAGGCGAGAGAGGAGGGATGGGAGGCGGAGAGCGAGGGATGGGAGGCGAGAGAGGAGGGATGGGAGGCGAGAGAGCGAGGGATGGGAGGCGAGGGATGGGAGGCGGAGAGCGAGGGATGGGAGGCGAGAGAGCGAGGGATGGGAGGCGGAGAGCGAGGGATGGGAGGCGGAGAGCGAGGGATGGGAGGCGAGAGAGCGAGGGATGGGGAGACTGGAACGAGGGATGGGAGGCGATGAGAGCGAGGGATGGGGAGACTGGGAACGAGGGATGGGAGGCGAGAGAGCGAGGGACGGGGAGACGGGGAGGCGAGGGACGGGGAGGCGAGGGACGGGGAGGCGAGGGACGGGGAGGCGAGGGATGGGAGAGGCGAGGGACGGGGAGAGGCGAGGGACGGGGAGAGGCGAGGGAGCGAGGGACGGGGAGGCGAGGGAGCGAGGGACGGGGAGGCGAGGGAGCGAGGGATGGGGAGGCGATGGGAGCGAGGGACGGGGAGGCGAGAGAGCGAGGGATGGGGAGGCGAGAGAGCGAGGGATGGGGGAGGCGAGAGAGCGAGGGACGGGGGAGGCGGAGAGGAGGGACGGGGGGAGGCGAGAGAGGAGGGATGGGGGAGGCGAGAGAGCGAGGGACGGGGGAGGCGAGAGAGGAGGGACGGGGGGAGGGGAGAGCGAGGGACGGGGAGGCGAGAGAGCGAGGGACGGGGAGGCGAGGGACGGGGATGGGGAGGCGAGGGACGGGGTGGCGAGAGAGCGAGGGACGGGAGACGGGGAGGCGGAGAGCGAGGGACGGGGAGGCGAGAGAGCGAGGGACGGGGAGGCGAGAGAGCGAGGGACGGGGGGAGGCGAGGGAGCGAGGGACGGGGAGGCGGAGAGGATGGAGGGCGGGGAGAGGCGAGAGGGCGGGGAGAGGCGAGGGAGCGAGGGACGGGGAGGGAGGAGATGGGAGGGACGGGAGAGGCGAGGGAGGGGGATGGGGAGAGGCGATGGGACGGGGAGAGGCGAGGGAGCGAGGGACGGGGAGGGAGATGGAGGGACGGGAGGCGAGAGAGCGGAGACGGGGAGGCGAGAGAGCGAGGGACGGGGAGGGAGATGAGGGGGATGGGGAGGCGAGAGGGAGGGACGGGGAGGCGAGAGAGCGAGGGATGGGGAGGCGAGAGGAGGGACGGGGGGAGGCGAGAGAGCGAGGGACGGAGAGAGCGAGGGACGGGGTGACGGGGAGGCGAGGGACAGGGAGGCGAGGGACGGGGTGATGGGGAGGCGGAACGAGGGGGACGGGGAGGCGAGGGAGCGAGGGACGGGGAGACGGGGAGGCGAGAGAGGAGGGACGGGGAGGCGGAGAGCGAGGGACGGGGGAGGGAGAGAGCGAGGGACGGGGAGGCGAGAGGGAGGGACGGGGGAGGCGAGAGAGGAGGGACGGGGAGGCGAGGGACGGGGGAGGCGAGAGAGCGAGGGACGGGGAGGCGGGAGCGAGGGACGGGGAGACGGGGAGGCGAGAGAGCGAGGGAGGGGAGGGAGAGAGCGAGGGACGGGGAGGCGAGAGAGCGAGGGACGGGGGAGGCGAGATGGGAGGGACGGGGGGAGGCGAGGGACGGGGGGAGGCGAGGGACGGGGGGGCGAGGGACGGGGGAGGCGAGAGAGCGAGGGACGGGGAGGCGAGGGACGGGGGAGGCGAGAGAGCGAGGGAGATGGGAGGCGAGAGAGAGGGACGAGGGAGGGAGAGAGCGAGGACGGGGGGAGGCGAGAGAGCGAGGGACGGGAGGCGAGAGAGCGAGGGACGGGGAGGCGAGAGAGAGGGACGGGGAGGCGAGAGAGCGAGGGACGGGGAGGCGAGAGAGCGGGGACGGGGAGGCGGGGAGGCGAGAGAGGAGGGATGGGGGGAGGCGAGAGAGCGAGGGACGGGGGGAGGCGAGAGAGCGAGGGACGGGGAGGCGGGGAGGGAGATGGCGAGGGACGGGGGAGGCGAGAGAGCGAGGGATGGGGAGGCGAGAGAGCGAGGGATGGGGAGGCGAGAGAGCGAGGGATGGGGGGATGGCGAGAGAGCGAGGGATGGGGAGATGGAAGCGAGGGATTGGGGGGGAGGCGAAGATGAGGGATGGGGAGAGAGAGCGGGGATGGGGGGAGGCGAGAGAGCGAGGGATGGGGAGACGGGGGGCGAGAGAGCGAGGGATGGGAAGAGGGAGGCAGAGCTGGGATGGGGAGAGGGATTTAAATGTTAATGCGGAGACCACCACCTCTCCCTTGGTGGGGTTTGATCGGCTCAAGTTCCCAAACGGTGCCCTATTCCCATCTTGACATAGTGCACCATTGTTGACCAAGGCTCTATGGGCCCTCTTCAAAAGTAGAACTCTACAGAGCCTTCAGAAAGTATTGACACCCCTTGACTTTTTCCACATTTTGTTGTGTTACTAGCCTGAATTTATAATGGATTACATTTAGATGTTGTGTCACTGATCTTCACACAATACCCTATAATGTCAAAGTGGATTTATGTTTACAAATGAATTCAAATGAAAAGCTGAAATGTCTTCAGTCAATCAGTATTCAACCCTATTTGTTATGGTAAGCCTGAATATGTTCAGGAGTAGACATGTGCTTAACTAGTCACATAATAAGTTGCATGGACTCACTCTGTGTGCAATAATAGTGTTTAACATGATTTTTGAATGACTACCTTATCCCTGTACCCCGCACATACAGTCGTGGCCAAAAGTTTTGACAATGAGACAAATATTAATTTTCACAATGTTGCCTAAGAACACAGCCATGAATATAGAATGGTACCAACACATTCTCCGAGAGGAACTTCTCCCAAACATCCAGGAACAGTTTGGTGACGAACAATGCCTTTTCCAGCATGATGGAGCACCTTGCCATAAGGCAAAAGTGATAACTAAGTGGCTCTGGGAACAAAACATCGATATTTTGGGTCCATGGCCAGGAAACTCCCCAGACCTTAATCCCATTGAGAACTTGTGGTCAATCCTCAAGAGGCTGGTGGACAAATAAAACCCCACAAATTCTGACAAACTCCAAGCATTGATTATGCAAGAATGGGCTGCCATCAGTCAGGAAGTGGCCCAGAAGTTAATTGACAGCATGCCAGGGCGGATTGCAGAGGTCTTGAAAAAGAAGGCTCAACATTGCAAATATTGTGGAGAGTCCTCTCTCTGACTCAGCCCCCCACCTCTGTGGAGAGTCCTCTCTGACTCAGCCCCCCACCTCTGTGGAGAGTCCTCTCTCTGACTCAGCCCCCCACCTCTGTGGAGAGTCCTCTCTCTCTGACTCAGCCCCCCACCTCTGTGGAGAGTCCTCTCTCTGACTCAGCCCCCCACCTCTGTGGAGAGTCCTCTCTCTGACTCAGCCCCCCACCTCTGTGGAGAGTCCTCTCTCTGACCCCCCCACCTCTGTGGAGAGTCCTCTGACCTCAGCCCCCCACCTCTGTGGAGAGTCCTCTGCCCCCACCTCTGTGGAGAGTCCTCTCTCTGACTCAGCCCCCCACCTCTGTGGAGAGTCCTCTCTCTGACTCAGCCCCCCACCTCTGTGGAGAGTCCTCTCTCTGACTCAGCCCCCCACCTCTGTGGAGAGTCCCCCCCCTCTGTGGAGAGTCCTCTCTCTCAGCCCCCCACCTCTGTGGAGAGTCTCAGCCCCCCACCTCTGTGGACCTCTGACTGCCCCCCACCTCTGAGAGTCCTCTCTGACTCAGCCCCCACTCTGTGGAGAGTCCCCTCAGCCCCCCACCTCTGTGGAGAGTCCTCTGTGGAGAGTCCTCTCTGACTCAGCCCCCCACCTCTGTGGAGAGTCATTTGTTTATTATCCTCTTTTCTCCAGAATCTGCTTCAGGTTATAAGTATTTGTTTGTTTGTTTGTTTGTTTAACTATCCTTGTGATTACCAGAAGTACTCACAGGGAGAGTAAAACCAAGGAAAAGGTGGACAAGAGGGGACATTTTGCCGGTCCCCACGAGGGAAAATTATATCAATACTCTGTCATTATCAACAGTCTCCAATAATCAATAGTAAACTCCAATACTCTGTCATTATCAACAGTCTCCAATAATCAATAGTAAATTCTAATCAATACTCTGTCATTATCAACAGTCTCCAATAATCAATAGTAAACTCCAATACTCTGTCATTATCACCAGTCTCCAATAATCAATAGTAAACTCTAATCAATACTCTGTCATTATCAACAGTCTCCAATAATCAATAGTAAACTCCAATACTCTGTCATTATCAACAGTCTCCAATAATCAATAGTAAACTCTAATCAATACTCTGTCATTATCACCAGTCTTTGCGTTCTGTTCCCTCAGCGTGTCCAAAGAATGTAGGATGGGAGAAGAACCCTAAAGGAGCCATGGGACCCCGGATGGTCAACCTCAGTGAATGTATGGACCCAAAGAGGTACAATAAATCAACCAATCAGAAGGGGGTTACATCATCTCTATATGCATCTAGTGACTATCTAAAGTTCTGTATCTGTAACACAACAGACTATCTAACGTTCTGTATCTGTAACACAACAGACTATCTAACGTTCTGTATCTATAACACACCAGACTAACGTTCTGTATCTGTAACACAACAGACTAACGTTCTGTATCTATAACACAACAGACTAACATTCTGTATCTATAACACAACAGACTAACGTTCTGTATCTATAACACAACAGACTAACGTTCTGTATCTATAACACAACAGACTAACGTTCTGTATCTATAACACAACAGACTAACATTCTGTATCTATAACACAACAGACTAACGTTCTGTATCTATAACACAACAGACTAACGTTCTGTATCTATAACACAACAGACTAACGTTCTGTATCTATAACACAACAGACTATCTAACGTTCTGTATCTATAACACAACAGACTATCTAAAGTTCTGTATCTATAACACAACAGACTAAAGTTCTGTATCTATACCACAACAGACTATCTAACGTTCTGTATCTGTAACACACCAGACTTGCAGAGTCCTCGGTGGATCTCAACCTGAAGTTGATGCGCTGGAGGCTGGTACCTTCTCTGAATCTAGACAAAGTGACTTCTACTAAGTGTCTGCTGCTGGGAGCTGGTACCCTGGGCTGCAACGTAGCCAGGACTCTAATGGTGAGGACCTGCGATGTTGATGATTCAATTAGATTTCTAGATGATGAAATAGAGATCGGGGGGGTTCTACTAAGTGTCTGCTGCTGGAACATGGAACATGGAGAATATATACATTTAATATTTACATTTCAGTCAAATAGCAGACACTTATCTAGCAACACTTACTGTATATGTAGATAGACTATATAACATGTAGACTATATAACATGTAGACTATATAACATGTAGACTATATAACATGTAGACTATATAACATGTAGACTATATAACATGTAGAGAGAGACTATATAACATGTAGACTATATAACATGTAGAGAGGGACTATATAACATGTAGAGAGAGACTATATAACATGTAGAGAGACTATATAACATGTAGAGAGAGACTATATAACATGTAGAGAGAGACTATATAACATGTAGAGAGAGACTATATAACATGTAGACTATATAACATGTAGACTATATAACATGTAGACTATATAACATGTAGAGAGAGAGACTATATAACATGTAGAGAGAGACTATATAAAATGTAGAGAGAGACTATATAACATGTAGACTATATAACATGTAGACTATATAACATGTAGACTATATAACATGTAGAGAGAGAGACTATATAACATGTAGAGAGAGACTATATAACATGTAGACTATATAACATGTAGAGAGAGGCTATATAACATGTAGAGAGAGACTATATAACATGTAGAGAGAGACTATATAACATGTAGACTATATAACATGTAGAGAGAGACTATATAACATGTAGACTATATAACATGTAGAGAGAGACTATATAACATGTAGAGAGAGAGACTATATAACATGTAGAGAGAGACTATATAACATGGAGACTATATAACATGTAGAGAGAGACTATATAACATGTAGAGACTATATAACATGTAGACTATATAACATGTAGAGAGGACTATATAACATGTAGAGAGAGACTATATAACATGTAGAGAGACTATATAACATGTAGACTATATAACATGTAGAGAGATATAACATGAGACTATATAACATGTAGAGAGAGACTATATAACATGTAGACTATATAACATGTAGAGAGACTATATAACATGTAGAGAGACTATATAACATGTAGAGAGACTATATAACATGTAGAGAGAGACTATATAACATGTAGGAGAGACTATAACATGTAGGGAGAGACTATATAACATGCAGAGAGAGACTATATAACATGTAGACTATATAACATGTAGACTATATAACATGTAGAGAGAGACTATATAACATGTAGAGAGAGACTATATAACATGTAGGGAGAGACTATATAACATGCAGAGAGAGACTATATAACATGTAGAGAGAGACTATATAACATGTAGAGAGAGACTATATAACATGTAGACTATATAACATGTAGAGAGACTATATAACATGTAGAGAGAGACTATATAACATGTAGAGAGAGACTATATAACATGTAGAGAGAGACTATATAACATGTAGAGAGAGACTATATAACATGTAGAGAGAGACTATATAACATGTAGAGAGAGACTATATAACATGTAGAGAGAGACTATATAACATGTAGAGAGAGAGACTATATAACATGTAGAGAGAGACTATATAACATGTAGAGAGAGACTATATAACATGTAGAGAGAGACTATATAACATGTAGAGAGAGACTATATAACATGTAGAGAGAGACTATATAACATGTAGAGAGAGACTATATAACATGTAGAGAGACTATATAACATGTAGACTATATAACATGTAGAGAGAGACTATATAACATGTAGAGAGAGACTATATAACATGTAGAGAGAGACTATATAACATGTAGAGAGAGACTATATAACATGTAGAGAGACTATATAACATGTAGAGAGAGACTATATAACATGTAGACTATATAACATGTAGACTATATAACATGTAGAGAGACTATATAACATGTAGAGAGAGACTATATAACATGTAGACTATATAACATGTAGAGATAGACTATATAACATATAACAGAGACTATATAACATGTAGACTATATAACATGTAGACTATATAACATGTAGAGAACATGTAGACTATATAACATGTAGAGAGAGACTATATAACATGTAGAGAGAGACTATATAACATGTAGAGAGAGACTATATAACATGTAGAGAGAGACTATATAACATGTAGAGAGAGACTATATAACATGTAGAGAGAGACTATATAACATGCAGAGAGAGACTATATAACATGTAGAGAGAGACTATATAACATGTAGACTATATAACATGTAGACTATATAACATGTAGAGAGAGACTATATAACATGTAGAGAGAGACTATATAACATGTAGAGAGAGACTATATAACATGTAGACTATATAACATGTAGAGAGAGACTATATAACATGTAGAGAGAGACTATATAACATGTAGAGAGACTATATAACATGTAGAGAGAGACTATATAACATGTAGAGAGAGACTATATAACATGTAGAGAGAGACTATATAACATGTAGACTATATAACATGTAGAGAGAGACTATATAACATGTAGAGAGACTATATAACATGTAGAGAGACTATATAACATGTAGACTATATAACATGTAGAGAGAGACTATATAACATGTAGAGAGAGAGAGACTATATAACATGTAGAGAGAGACTATATAACATGCAGAGAGAGAGAGACTATATAACATGTAGAGAGGGAGAGACTATATAACATGTAGAGAGAGAGAGACTATATAACATGTAGAGAGAGAGAGACTATATAACATGTAGAGAGAGAGAGACTATATAACATGTAGAGAGAGAGAGACTATATAACATGTAGAGAGAGACTATATAACATGTAGAGAGAGACTATATACTAATGTCTCTGTCTCTGTAACATCTCTCTGTCTCTATATAACATGTTTCTCTATAACTGTCTCTCTATATAGCTCTCTCTCTGTCTCTATAACTGTCTCTCTCTCTGTCTCTATAACTGTCTCTCTCTGTCTATATAACATGTGTCTCTCTCTATAGTCTCTGTCTCTGTCTCTATAACATGTCTCTCTATAACTGTCTCTCTATATAGCATGTCTCTGACTATATAACTGTCTCTCTCTATATAACATGTCTCTCTCTGTCTCTATAACTGTCTCTCTCTGTCTGTCTCTGTCTCTATAACTGTAGAGAGAGTCTATATAACTGTGTGTGACAGTATTTACATATGAGATGAGTGAAGCAGCATGTAAACATTAGTAAAGTGGCCAGTGATTCCATGTCTATGTTCAGTACCAGTCAAATGTTTGGACACACCTACAAATTCAAGGGTTTTCCTTTAAATAGACTTTCTACATTGTAGAATAATAGTGAAGACATCAAAACTATGAAATAACACGTATGGAATCATGAAGTAACATTTACATTTAAGTCATTTAGCAGACGCTCTTATAACAGAGCGACTATATAAATTGGACCAAAAATGTGTTAAATAAAATATATTTTGATTTGTTTTTGGGATTCTTAAATGTAGAGACTATATGCCTTGATGACAGCTTTGCACACTCTTGGCATTCTATCAACCAGCTTCATGATGTAGTCATCTGGAATGCTTTTCAATTAACAGGTGTACCTTCTATAAAGTTCATTTGTAGAATTTCTTTCTAACAATGTGTTTGAGCCAATAACATGTGACAAGGTAGGGGTGGTATAACAGAAGATGTCCATATTTGTAAAAGACCAAGTCCATATTATGGCAAGAACAACTCAAATAAGCAAAGAGAAATGACATTACTTTAAGACGTGAAGGTCAGTCAATGACTAAAATGTCAAGAACTATATAACATCTTCAAGTGTAGTCTCATAAAAGCACTGTGATGAAACTGGCTCATGTCCTTGTTCGTGAGTGTCTCACCAATCCATAGAGGAGTCATAATAGTTTTGTAACTCTTGGATCGGGGAGAGACGTTATCTCTTGCTTAAATTGATGGATGTTTTAATGGGGATTTTTTGTTTATTATGCTGATAAGATTGACCTACCTGTTAATTTGATTTTCACGGAGACGCGGAGAGATTCTAGGTCAAGGGTTAACATCACAAACAGCAAAACAGTTAGCAAATATGTATGTTATTGTGTTCTGCAGAGCTGGGGAGAGATGTTATTGTGTTCTCTACAGAGATGGGGAGAGATGTTATTGTGTTCTACAGAGCTGGGGAGAGATGTTATTGTGTTCTACGGGGATGGGGAGAGATGTTATTGTGTTATTGTGTTCTACGGGGATGGGGAGAGATGTTATTGTGTTATTGTGCTCTACAGAGACGGGGAGAGATGTTATTGTGTTTCTACAGAGCTGGGGAGAGATGTTATCTTGTTATTGTGTTCTACGGGATGGGGAGAGATGTTATCTTGTTATTGTGTTCTACGGGGATGGGGAGAGATGTTATTTGTTATTGTGTTCTACGGGGACGGGGAGAGATGTTATTGTTATTGTGTCTACGGGATGGGGAGAGATGTTATTGTGTTCTACGGGGACGGGGAGAGTTATGTTATTGTGTTCTACGGGGATGGGGAGAGATGTTATTGTGTTCTACGGGATGGGGAGATGTTATTGTGTTCTACGGGGATGGGGAGATGTTATTGTGTTCTACAGGGATGGGGAGAGATGTTATTGTGTTCTACAGGGATGGGGAGAGATGTTATCTTGTTATTGTGTTCTACAGGGATGGGGAGATGATCTTGTTATTGTGTTCTACGGGGATGGGGAGAGATGTGTTATTGTGTTCTACGGGGATGGGGAGAGATGTTATTGTGTTCTACAGGGATGGGGAGATGTTATTGTGTTATACAGGGATGGGGATAGATGTGATCTTGTTATTGTGTTCTACGGGGATGGGGAGAGATGTTATCTTGTTATTGTGTTCTACGGGGATGGGGAGAGATGTTATCTTGTTATTGTGTTCTACGGGGATGGGGAGAGATGTTATCTTGTTATTGTGTTCTACGGGGATGGGGAGAGATGTTATCTTGTTATTGTGTTCTACAGGGATGGGGAGAGATGTTATCTTGTTATTGTGTTCTACAGGGATGGGGAGAGATGTTATCTTGTTATTGTGTTCTACAGGGATGGGGAGATGTTATTGTGTTCTACAGGGATGGGGAGATGTTATTGTGTTCTACAGGGATGGGGAGAGATGTTATTGTGTTCTACAGGGATGGGGAGATGTTATTGTGTTCTACAGGGACGGGGAGAGATGTTATTGTGTTCTACAGGGATGGGGATAGATGTGATCTTGTTATTGTGTTCTACAGGGACGGGGAGAGATGTTATTGTGTTATACGGGGACGGGGAGAGATGTTATTGTGTTCTACAGGGATGGGGATAGATGTGATCTTGTTATTGTGTTCTACAGGGATGGGGAGATGTTATTGTGTTCTACAGGGATGGGGATAGATGTGATCTTGTTATTGTGTTCTACAGGGATGGGGAGAGATGTTATTGTGTTCTACAGGGATGGGGAGAGATGTTATCTTGTTATTGTGTTCTACAGGGATGGGGAGAGATGTTATTGTGTTCTACAGGGATGGGGAGAGATGTGATCTTGTTATTGTGCTCTGCAGGGATGGGGAGAGATGTTATCTTGTTGTTGTGCTCTGCAGGGATGGGGAGAGATGTTATCTTGTTGTTGTGTTCTACATGGATGGGGAGAGATGTGATCTTGTTATTGTGTTCTACAGGGATGGGGAGTGAGACACATCACGTTTGTGGACAACTCTAAGATCTCTTACTCCAACCCAGTCAGACAACCGCTGTATGAGTTTGAAGACTGTCTGGGAGGAGGCAAGTCCAAGGCCCTCGCTGCCGTCGACAGACTGGGCAAGATCTTCCCTGGAGTGGTGAGTTCCTGACCTATGACCTCTAACCCTAACCCCTGACCTCTCAACCCATCTCTAACCCTCTATCTCAATAGCACCACTTACCCTAACATGGTGAGGCGTTTTCGCCACAGACAACACCCAGTTTCAGTCTTCTCTTTCTGCTCGGGGTCCACAGTCGGCACACAGTTTCAGTCTTTATGCTCGGGGTCCACAGACAGCACACAGTTTCAGTGTTTAGGCCAACGATGAGTACCTCCTATTTACAGAATACCGTCCGAGGGGGAGATTTTTATGTGCAATTTCCAGCCGTTCGTCATAAAATAATTAGACCGCCCACAATTCTTCATCATCGTTACACTGTGGTTCTAAATTCAATCACCCTCCTCATTTCAGTTGTCATATGATATCTGTTTTCTATTGCTCATTGCTCATTCACTCATTCATCCAGTGAGAGAGACTGGGTACCATCGCTCCTTCGGCACGTGTCTATTTGATGATTATTTAACCTTTTCATTTAACCAGGCAAGTCAGTTAAGGACCCGTTCTTATTTACAATGACGGCCTACCTGGGAACAGTGGGTTTAACTGCCTTGTTCAGGGGGGAGAAAGACAGATGTTTACCTTGTCAGCTCTGGGATTCGATCTAGCAACCTTTCGGGTTACTGGCCCAACGCTCTAACTAGGATACCTGCCATCTTGACCCCTTAAGTTGCTGATAGAAACAGGATCTACATACTTTTTTTGTTTTTGTGTTTTTAAAATTCGGACTGATCAATGTAAAAATGTAAATATTCTTGAAAAGTCATGGAAGGAGGAGGGTGTGATTTTTTTTTTGGGGGGGCAGATAGTAAATAAAAACAAGACTCAAAACATCAGTAGCCGTTGGCCTATGGAGCTTCGTGGGTCAACTGGTTCAATGGGATGACGAGAAACTACACATTTAGTTTTGTACTGAACAAAAATACGAGAGAAACATGCAGCAATTTCAACGATTTACTGAGTTACAGCTCACGTAAAGAAATCAGATCATTAAAATATATCTAATCTATAGATTTCACATGACTGGGAATAGATACCTTTTTTAAATTATCTGATTTAAATAAAATAAACCTTAAAACATTTTATTTTTTTAAAGGTAGAGGTGTGGATCAGAACCAGTCAGTATCTGGTGTGACCACCGTTTGCCTCAAGCAGCGTGACACATCTCCTTCACATAGAGTTGACCAGGCTGTTGACTGTGGAACGTTGTCCCCACTCCTCTTCAATGGCTGTGCAAAGTCAAATCACATCAGTCACATGCGCCTAATAGAACAGGTGTAAGACCTTACAGTGACATGCTTACTTACGAGCCCTTAACCAACAATGCAGTTTTAAAAAACCTGGATAAGAATAAGAGATAAAAGTAACAAGTAATTAAAGAGCAGCAGTAAAATAACAATATATACAGGGGTGTGTGGAGGTTATATACAGGGTATTATGGTACAGAGTCAATGTGGAGGCTATATACAGGGTATTACGGTACAGAGTCAATGTGGAGGTTATATACAGGGGGTACGGTACAGAGTCAATGTGGAGACTATATACAGGGTGTTATGGTACAGAGTCAATGTGGAGACTATATACAGGGTGTTATGGTACAGAGTCAATGTGGAGACTATATACAGGGGGTACCAGTACAGAGTCAATGTGGAGGCTATATACAGGGGGTATGGAGACTATATACAGGGTGTTACAGAGTCAATGTGGAGGCTATATACAGGGTATTACGGTACAGAGTCAATGTGGAGGCTATATACAGGGTATTACGGTACAGAGTCAATGTGGAGGTTATATACAGGGGGTATCGGTACAGAGTCAATGTGGAGGTTATATACAGGGTATTACGGTACAGAGTCAATGTGGAGGTTATATACAGGGGGTATCGGTACAGAGTCCATGTGGAGGCTATATACAGGGTATTACGGTACAGAGTCAATGTGGAGGTTATATACAGGGGGTATTGGTACAGAGTCAATGTGGAGGTTATATACAGGGTATTACGGTACAGAGTCAATGTGGAGACTATATACAGGGGGTATCGGTACAGAGTCAATGTGGAGGCTGTGCAATTTCTTCTGGCCAGACCAGAAACGCAGGCAGACGTTGATCCCAACGTCATCAATTATACACACACACACACACACACACACACACACACACACACACACACACACACACACACACACACACACACACACACACACACGGTTCCATCATGACCAGAACACAAACAGGCCACCAGTCTCTCCCAGCCTTCTCTCATCACCACTGACCATGGGCAGAACACACACACACACACACACACACACACATCAGATGAGGATGTGACTGGTGATTAGGACACCATCATTAGAATATTACAACACCACACACACACACACACACATCAGATGAGGATGTGACTGGTGATTAGGACACCATCATTAGAATATTACAACACCCACTCAGATGGAATCTGCTTTGTGTTAAAGGCCCCCTACAGATGGAATCTGCTTTGTGTTAAAGGCCCCCTACAGATGGAATCTGCTTTGTGTTAAAGGCCCCCTACAGATGGAATCTGCTTTGTGTTAAAGGCCCCCTACAGATGGAATCTGCTTTGTGTTAAAGGCCCCTACAGATGGAATCTGCTTTGTGTTAAAGGCCCCTACAGATGGAATCTGCTTTGTGTTAAAGGCTCCTACAGATGGAATCTGCTTTGTGTTAAAGGCTCCTACAGATGGAATCTGCTTTGTGTTAAAGGCCCCCTACAGATGGAATCTGCTTTGTGTTAAAGGCCCCTACAGATGGAATCTGCTTTGTGTTAGATGGAATCTGCTTTGTGTTAAAGGCTCCTACAGATGGAATCTGCTTTGTGTTAAAGGCTCCTACAGATGGAATCTGCTTTGTGTTAAAGGCTCCTACAGATGGAATCTGCTTTGTGTTAAAGGCTCCTACAGATGGAATCTGCTTTGTGTTAAAGGCTCCTACAGATGGAATCTGCTTTGTGTTAAAGGCCCCCTACAGATGGAATCTGCTTTGTGTTAACTTCTAACTTCTAAAAGTCTAAGCCCTCGGGGGGGCGGGGGTCCTTTTGGTATCCCACTTTTTAAATTTAATTTGGCCTTTACTGCTATCGCCCGTGGAAACGCAATGAATAACACCTTCATAAAAGGCACAAAAAGACAGTAACAAAATAACTAAGGTTTTGAAGTGTCGGTCCTAAATACGACTGACCCCGTCTGGTCCACAGGCTGTTGTTCGACCAATATTTGTTTTTGTCGAGCAATGGCAAATATACTGTGTGTGTGTATATATATATGTATATATATATATATATATATATATATATCTTTTTTTTTTAAATGATGGCACACGAGACACCTGTCTGATTCACGCCTGTCTCAGTGGACTGATCCATTATAGAGGTCTGTCTCAGTGGACTGATCCATTATAGAGGTCTGTCTCAGTGGACTGATCTATTGTAGAGGTCTGTCTCAGTGGACTGATCCATTGTAGAGGTCTGTCTCAGTGGACTGATCCATTGTAGAGGTCTGTCTCAGTGGACTGATCCATTGTAGAGGTCTGTCTCAGTGGACTGATCCATTGTAGAGGTCTGTCTCAGTGGACTGATCCATTGTAGAGGTCTGTCTCAGTGGACTGATCCATTGTAGAGGTCTGTCTCAGTGGACTGATCCATTGTAGAGGTCTGTCTGAGTGGACTGATCCATTGTAGAGGTCTGTCTGAGTGGACTGATCCATTGTAGAGGTCTGTCTCAGTTAGGGAACGCCTACTCTAACGCCTACTCCTAAACAACACATTTAAAAAAAACTTTGGCAAAGGGTAATGTCTACAAAACTTAGTCCACTCAGTTTGTAAGATTCTAGTTTTGGGGACAAAATAAAACTGCATTGAGATCAAATATTCCATCGATGAGAAAATAAGCAGAATGTCGGCCATAATCTATCTCCATCTTCTCCCGCTGCCTGCCACTGGGCTTCCCTCTCATCACCATATTTGGTAGTGAGTGGAAATTCCCAACCGGACGCTTCACATTTATACACATCTTGGAAAAACATTTGGATCTTTGCTCATATTTGATGTATTTTAGCAATTCGTATGATACGTTACAAGTTGGTGAGTGCTTAAGATCCCGGACCGCGTCTTTAACAAAATGGGTATTATATCCTATGGTAACCTGGGGTAACCGGAAGGTTGCAAGTTCATATCCCCTAGCTGACAAGGTACAAATCTGTCGTTCTGCCCCTGAACAGGCAGTTAACCCACTGTTCCTAAGCTGTCATTGTAAAATAAGAATTTGTTCTTAACTGACTTGCCTCGTTAAATAAAGGTAAAAAATTATAAAATGATGTCTGTGTGCGTGGAAGCTCATACCATGAGCATCTCTATGCCAGTCAACCCGTGTGATCTCTTTTGTGTTGGCTAAACCTGATGATATTGTCCCTTTTTTATAGAATGCAGAGGGACACGTGATGAGCATCCCTATGCCAGGCCACCCGGTCAACTTCTCTGAGGCGACCATGTCTCAGGCCCGGCAGGACGTTGAACACCTGGAGAAACTGATCTCGGAGCATGACGTCGTCTTCCTGTTGATGGACACCCGGGAGAGTCGATGGCTGCCGACTGTTATAGCTGCCAGCAATAGGAAGGTAAGGGGGGTGGAGAGAGGGTACATGCATCAGGTCTCTACTTCGCCGGTAGAGATAGGGTACATGCATCAGGTCTCTACTTCGCCGGTAGAGAGAGGGTACATGCATCAGGTCTCTACTTCGCCGGTAGAGAGAGGGTACATGCATCAGGTCTCTACTTCGCTGGTAGAGAGAGGGTACATGCATCAGGTCTCTACTTCGCTGGTAGATTGAGGGTACATGCATCAGGTCTCTACTTCGCCGGTAGAGAGATGCATCGGGTAGAGAGGGTGGGATCAGGCGACAGGTACTAAATGACATCCTATATAGTGAACTACAAGCCTTAGGGGCCCTGGTCACAAGTAGTGCATTATATAGGGCTCTGGTCTAAAGTAGTGCACTATATAGGGCTCTGGTCTAAAGTAGTGCACTATATAGGGCCCTGGTCTAAAGTAGTGCACTATATAGGGCCCTGGTCTAAAGTAGTGCACTATATAGGGCCCTGGTCTAAAGTAGTGCACTATATAGGGCTCTGGTCTAAAGTAGTGCACTATATAGGGCTCTGGTCTAAAGTAGTGCACTATATAGGGCTCTGGTCTAAAGTAGTGCACTATATAGGGCCCTGGTCTAAAGTAGTGCACTATATAGGGCTCTGGTCTAAAGTAGTGCACTATATAGGGCTCTGGTCTAAAGTAGTGCACTATATAGGGCTCTGGTCTAAAGTAGTGCACTATATAGGGCTCTGGTCTAAAGTAGTGCACTATATATAGGGCTCTGGTCTAAAGTAGTGCTCTATATATAGGGCTCTGGTCTAAAGTAGTACACTATATAGGGAATAGGGCCCTGGTCTAAAGTAGTACACTATATAGGGCCCTGGTCTAAAGTAGTGCACTATATAGGGCTCTGGTCTAAACTAGTGCTGTATATATAGGGCTCTGGTCTAAAGTAGTGCACTATATAGGGCTCTGGTCTAAAGTAGTACACTATATAGGGAATAGGGCCCTGGTCTAAAGTAGTGCACTATATAGGGCTCTGGTCTAAAGTAGTGTTCTATATATAGGGCTCTGGTCTAAAGTAGTGCACTATATAGGGTCCTGGTCTAAAGTAGTGCACTATGTAGGGAATAGCGTATAGGGAATATACTGTAGGTAATAGGGTAGCATTTGGGACACAGTCTGTATCCTTAATGGTTTGGCGTATAATAGTCAGTAACAGCATATTGAACTCAACCCAGTGACTTACAATCGTCAACATAATGAAAGTGAGATTGTTTTGCTAGTATATATGTGTTTAGCTTGGGGGGAGAGGTCATTTAATGTTATCCTCCCTCCCTCCCTATCCAGTTGGTAGTGAATTCTGCCCTGGGCTTTGACACCTTCGTGGTGATGAGACACGGTCTGAAGAAACCTAAACCCTGTGGACCAGGAGACTCCTCCGACCCTTCCTCTTCCTCCTCCGCCTCATCCTCTTCCTCCACGCCGGCCGAGCCCGCCCAGCTCCCAGCAGCCTCTCTGTTCTCCAACATCCCCGGACACCGCCTCGGATGCTACTTCTGTAACGACGTTGTCGCCCCCGGAGACGTAAGACGCCATGTTGTTGTTGTTGTTGTTGTTGTTGTTGCCCACGGAGATGTGAGAGAGCCTTTCACATTCAAATTCAAAAAAGCTATTATTTATTTATTTATTTATTATTGTGTATCAAATGAAAAATGATCTTTGTTAATAATTAACACAGTAACACGAGACAAAAAAGGTTCAACTGGACCTCTGTTGATGTTGTTGTTTGTTGATGATGTTGTTTGTATCAGTCCACCAGACCCTGGACCTCTGTTGATGTTGTTGTTTGTTGATGTTGTTGTTTGTATCAGTCCACCAGACCCTGGACCTCTTGTTGTTGTTGATGTTGTTGTTTGTATCAGTCCACCAGACCCTGGACCTCTTGTTGTTGTTGATGTTGATGTTTGTATCAGTCCACCAGAGACCGGACCCTGGACCTCTTGTTGTTGTTGATGTTGATGTTTGTATCAGTCCACCAGAGACCGGACCCTGGACCTCTTGTTGTTGTTGATGTTGTTGTTGTTTGTATCAGTCCACCAGAGACCGGACCCTGGACATCTTGTTGTTGATGTTGTTTGTATCAGTCCACCAGAGACCAGACCCTGGACCTGTTGTTGTTGTTTGTATCAGTCCACCAGAGACCGGACCCTGGACCTCTTGTTGTTGTTGATGTTGTTGTTGTTTGTATCAGTCCACCAGAGACCAGACCCTGGACCTCTTGTTGTTGTTGATGTTGTTGTTGTTTGTATCAGTCCACCAGAGACCGGACCCTGGACCAGCAGTGTACAGTTAGTCGTCCAGGCCTGGCCATGATAGCAGGAGCCCTGGCTGTGGAACTCATGGTGTCCATACTACAGCATACTGAAGGGTATGGACTATAGATATACATATCTTTACACAGATACGTGATTTTGACTGTCATGTTTATATTGAATGTCATCCAAGCTAGTTGATTGGTCTGGCAGGTGAATAATTGGAACGTTTCAATAAGTAATGTTATTGATGGTGTTGTGAAAGATGTCTTCATTATGGGTCATTTCCAGGGTTTGGGGGTCATTTCCAGGGGTTGGGGTCATTTCCAGGGGTTGGGGTCATTTCCAGGGGTTGGGGTCATTTCCAGGGGTTGGAGTCATTTCCAGGGGTTGGAGTCATTTCCAGGGGTTGGAGTCATTTCCAGGGGTTGGAGTCATTTCCAGGGGTTGGGGTCATTTCCAGGGGTTGGGGTCATTTCCAGGGGTTGGGGTCATTTCCAGGGGTTGGGGTCATTTCCAGGGGTTGGGGTCATTTCCAGGGGTTGGGGTCATTTCCAGGGGTTGGGGTCATTTCCAGGGGTCATTTCCAGGGGTCATTTCCAGGGGTCATTTCCAGGGGTCATTTCCAGGGGTCATTTCCAGGGGTCATTTCGTCGGGGGTCATTTCCATTTGTATTTCCAGTCAATTCAATAAGTAAACCCTATTCCAATTCCAAATGTTCCTAATTGAAAAACATTGAAGATCATTTTAATTAATTTCTGTGTACTTTTCTGAATTGACTGGAACCTCAACCCTGTTCATTTCCAGTGGTGGAACAAGCACCCGACCTGTACCCGACCTGTACCCGACCTGTACCCGACCTGTACCCGACCTGTACCCGACCTGTACCCGACCTGTACCCGTTTGTCAATCTTGAGTAAAAGTAAAGATCCCTTTAATAGAAAGTGACTCTAGTAAAAGTGAAAGTCACCCAGTAAATTAAAACTAGAGTAAACGTCTAAAAGCATTTGGTTTTAAATATACTTAAGTATCAAAAGTAAAATTATGAGTAATTTAAAATTCTTTATATTTTTAAGCAAACCAGATGGCACCATTTTGTGTGTGTGTGCTCGCTCCTGTGTGTAGTCAGTCTGAATAGGCCTCTCTGGCCTAGATAATAGCTATTGAGATGGATTACGCTGCTAGAGGAGAGGAGAAAAGGCCGAGGGAGGAGAGGCAGAGAGGAGAACAAAGGCTTTGTCCCAAAAGACACCTTATTATTCCCTAATATAGTGCATTACATTAGACCAGAGCCCTATGGGTAGTGCTCTACTTTAGACCAGAGCCCTATGGGGTAGTGCACTACTTTAGACCAGAGCCCTGTGGGGGTAGTGCACTACTTTAGACCAGAGCCCTATGGGGTAGTGCACTACTGTAGACCAGAGCCCTATGGGGTAGTGCACTACTTTAGACCAGAGCCCTATGGGTAGTGCACTACTTTAGACCAGAGCCCTATGGGGTAGTGTCTGTAGTAGTAGTCTGTGTCCCAGTGTTACTGTAGTCTGTCTCCCAGTGTTACTGTAGTCTGTCTCCCGGTGTTACTGTAGTCTGTCTCCCGGTGTTACTGTAGTCTGTCTCCCGGTGTTACTGTAGTCTGTCTCCCGGTGTTACTGTAGTCTGTGTCCCGGTGTTACTGTAGTCTGTGTCCCGGTGTTACTGTAGTCTGTGTCCCGGTGTTACTGTAGTCTGTGTCCCGGTGTTACTGTAGTCTGTGTCCCGGTGTTACTGTAGTCTGTGTCCCGGTGTTACTGTAGTCTGTGTCCCGGTGTTACTGTAGTCTGTGTCCCGGTGTTACTGTAGTCTGTCTCCCGGTGTTACTGTAGTCTGTCTCCCGGTGTTACTGTAGTCTGTGTCCCGGTGTTACTGTAGTCTGTGTCCCGGTGTTACTGTAGTCTGTGTCCCGGTGTTACTGTAGTCTGTGTCCCGGTGTTACTGTAGTCTGTGTCCCGGTGTTACTGTAGTCTGTCTCCCGGTGTTACTGTAGTCTGTCTCCCGGTGTTACTGTAGTCTGTCTCCCGGTGTTACTGTAGTCTGTGTCCCGGTGTTACTGTAGTCTGTGTCCCGGTGTTACTGTAGTCTGTGTCCCGGTGTTACTGTAGTCTGTCCCGGTGTTACTGTAGTCTGTGTCCCGGTGTTACTGTGTCCCGGTGTTACTGTGTCCCGGTGTTACTGTGTCCCGGTGTTACTGTGTCCCGGTGTTACTGTGTCCCGGTGTTACTGTGTCCCGGTGTTACTGTGTCCCGGTGTTACTGTGTCCCGGTGTTACTGTGTCCCGGTGTTACTGTGTCCCGGTGTTACTGTGTCCCGGTGTTACTGTGTCCCGGTGTTACTGTGTCCCGGTGTTACTGTAGTCTGTGTCCCGGTGTTACTGTAGTCTGTTGATTGAGTCTTTCAGATGCCTCCTGCATGTGGTAAAACAGCACTTCAGACAAGTGTTCCACGAGCAACAAACTAGTTTTGTTCATTAGAAATATAATATATAAAAACATCAATAATACATTAGTTACAATAAGGTCATACTGAATTACATTTAAAGCATAATTTTTCATTAAGAGCCACTTAATCACAGAGAATTCACAAAATAATGTTTTATAACTAACTATTAGAGTGACTGGGATGGAGGGGTGACGGAGAGGCAGGGGTGACGGAGAGGCAGGGGTGACGGAGAGGCAGGGGTGACGGAGAGGCAGGGGTGACGGAGAGGCAGGGGTGACGGAGAGGCAGGGGTGACGGAGAGGCAGGGGTGACGGAGAGGCAGGGGTGACGGAGAGGCAGGGGTGACGGAGAGGCAGGGGTGACGGAGAGGCAGGGGTGACGGAGAGGCAGGGGTGACGGAGAGGCAGGGGTGACGGAGAGGCAGGGGTGACGGAGAGGCAGGGGTGACGGAGAGGCAGGGGTGACGGAGAGGCAGGGGTGACGGAGAGGCATTTGAGTGGCTCGTAAAGGGGAAAACATAGATTTAGACAGATTTTAAACATCATTATCCGCAGTAGCCTCTTCTCTACATACTTGTATGTTATCCTATCTAGTCATTCTGATGGCTAGAATCTGGTCCCGTGTTACTGTGTCTGGTGAGCCCTGTGCTGTGTCCCGTGAGACTCCCGTAGACAGCTCATATTTAGTTCTGTCTGTACTGACCCTGTCTGTGTGTCTCTCTCTCTCTGTTACTGTGTCCCTCTGTCTGTGTCCCTGTTACTGTGTCCCTGTTACTGTGTCCCTCCATCTCTCTCCCGGTGTTACTGTGTCCATGTTACTGTCTCTTACATCTGTCCCTCTGTTACTGTCCATCTGTTACTGTGTCCCATCTCGTGTCTCTCTCTCCATCTCTCTCTCCCTGTTACTGTGTCCATCTCGCTCTCTGTTACTGTGTCTCGCTCTTACTGT
>NC_060175.1:6092439-6104939 GCF_021184085.1 Oncorhynchus gorbuscha
CCTAGTCTGGCTCCTAGTCTGGCTCCTAGTCTGGCTCCTAGTCTGGCTCCTAGTCTGGCTCCTAGTCTGGCTCCTAGTCTGGCTCCTAGTCTGCTCTCTAGTCTGCCTCCTAGTCTGGCCTCCTCCTCTGCCTCCTAGTCTGCCTCTAGTCTGCCTCTGGCTAACAGGAAACTAGACTGTGATGATATGTTGCTGCCCCTCTTAGACCTCCTCCGACAGCCTGTGCCAGACAGACTAATTTGTCCCCCTTTAAGAGGCGAAAAGGAGAGGAGAGAATGATACACTGCTCCTCTTGGACATTCTGCGACGGAGAAACTAATTTGTCTCCCTAATGCAGAGCCATGGACTGAATAAATACCTACTTACACTTCCTGTCACAAGTAGCATCACTGCAACACATAGTTGTCACTTTAAATGAGGAACTGGTGTCTTCTGGTGTCTTCTGTCTGCGGGACAGAGGGACTGGTGTCTTCTGTCTGCGGGACAGAGGGACTGGTGTCTTCATAAGTAGACATGCTCAGGTTATTGATGTTATTGCAGGGTGAGCTGCACACAGTGGACTTCCTCCTAGGGCACACCGGCTCAGTGCTAACAGTATAACTCTGGTTAATAGACACATGCTGACTAGGTATAGTTTTAGGATTAGATTTAGGATTAAGGTTTAGGGAACGTAGGATTTTGAATGGGAATCAATTCTTTGGTCTCCACCAGGATAGTAATACAAAGTGTGTGTTTGTTGACTGTGATGGTTGTGAGCTGCAGAAGAAGAGAGTTTAGGACACAGATAGTTAGGGACACAGTGCCCTCCTGTGGTTGTCTGGAGAACTACACATGTCCACCACTCTCCTCTGGTTGTCTAGAGAACTACACATGTCCACCACTCTCCTGTGGTTGTCTAGAGAACTACACATGTCCACCACTCTCCTGTGGTTGTCTAGAGAACTACACATGTCCACCACTCTCCTGTGGTTGTCTAGAGAACTACACATGTCCACCACTCTCCTGTGGTTGTCTAGAGAACTACACATGTCCACCACTCTCCTCTGGTTGTCTAGAGAACTACACATGTCCACCACTCTCCTGTGGTTGTCTAGAGAACTACACATGTCCACCACTCTCCTGTGGTTGTCTAGAGAACTACACATGTCCACCACTCTCCTGTGGTTGTCTAGAGAACTACACATGTCCACCACTCTCCTGTGGTTGTCTAGAGAACTACACATGTCCACCACTCTCCTGTGGTTGTCTAGAGAACTACACATGTCCACCACTCTCCTGTGGTTGTCTAGAGAACTACACATGTCCACCACTCTCCTGTGGTTGTCTAGAGAACTACACATGTCCACCACTCTCCTGTGGTTGTCTAGAGAACTACACATGTCCACCACTCTCCTGTGGTTGTCTAGAGAACTACACATGTCCACCACTCTCCTGTGTTAAGTTGGTTGTTGATAGTTGCTAGACAACTATTTTCAGGTCTTTGCCGTAGATTTTCAAGGAGATTTAAGTCAAATCTGTAACTCTGCCCCTCGGCAACATTCACCGTCTTCTTGGTAAGAAACTCCAGTGTAGATTTGGCCTTGTGTTTTAGGTTATTGTCCTGCTGAAAAGTGAATTCATCTCCCTGTGTCTGGTGGAAAGCAGAGCAAGTTTTCCTCTAGGGGAAAAAAAGTCCTTAACGATGACAAGCATACCCATAACATGACGCAGCCACCACTATTCTTGAATATATGGAGAGTGGTGCTCCGTGATGTGTTGTCCTGTTTGGGGCAAATCAAATACAAAAAGTGAATTGCTTAGCCACATTTATTGTAGCATTACTTTAGTGCCTTGTTGCAAACAGGATGCATGCCATGGAATATTTTTATTCTGTACAGTCTTCCTTCTTTTCACTCTTGTCAATTAGGTTAGTATTGTGGAGTGACTACAATGTTGTTGATCCATCCTCAGTTTTCTCCTGTCACAGCCATTAAACTCTGTACCTGTTTTAAAGTCACCTTGATGGACAATACTGATGATCAAGCAGTTTAGATGCCGTAGAGTAGGAGTCAGTAACAGGCCCAGTCTGGCCAGCCGTTGATTCTCACTCACTCACTGTTTCTCTCTCCCTCTCTCTTCTCTCTGAACCCTCTCTCCCTCTCTCTTCTCTCTGAACCCTCTCTCCCTCTCCTCTCTCTCTGAACCCTCTCTCCCTCTCCTCTCTCTCCCTCTCCTCTCTCTCCCTCTCCTCTCTCTCCCTCTCCTCTCTCTCCCTCTCCTCTCTCTCCCTCTCCTCTCTCTCCCTCTCCTCTCTCTCCCTCTCCTCTCTCTCCCTCTCCTCTCTCTCCCTCTCCTCTCTCTCCCTCTCCTCTCTCTCTCTCTTCTCTCTCTCCCTCTCCTCTCTCTCCCTCTCCTCTCTCTCCCTCTCCTCTCTCTCTCTCTTCTCTCTCTCCCTCTCTCTGAGCCCTCTCTCCTTCTCCTCTCTCTCCTTCTCCTCTCTCTCCCTCTCTGAACCCTCTCTCCCTCTCTGAACCCTCTCTCCCTCTCTGAACCCTCTCTCCCTCTCTGAACCCTCTCTCCCTCTCTGAACCCTCTCTCCCTCTCTGAACCCTCTCTCCCTCTCTGAACCCTCTCTCCCTCTCTGAACCCTCTCTCCCTCTCTGAACCCTCTCTCCCTCTCTGAACCCTCTCTCCCTCTCTGAACCCTCTCTCCCTCTCTGAACCCTCTCTCCCTCTCTGAACCCTCTCTCCCTCTCTGAACCCTCTCTCTCTCTCCCTCTCTCTCTCCCTCTCTCTGAACTCTCTCTCCCTCTCTCTTCTCTCTCTCCCTCTCTGAGCCCTCTCTCCCTCTCTCTCTCTCTGAGCCCTTTCTCCCTCTCTGGGCCCTCTCTCCCTCTCTCTGAACCCTCTCTCCCTCTCTCTCTCTATTTTGTCTCTCTCCACATCCATCACTTCCACTTCCATGATGATTGGAGCAGAAAATAAATAAAATATTGTGTTGTAATACCAGTTAAACACCAGATGGCGGTGTTGTCACACAGTTAACCTCATAGACTGTTCACCTCAGACTGTTAACCTCAGACTGTTCACCTCAGACTGTTCACCTCAGACTGTTAACCTCAGACTGTTAACCTCAGACTGTTCACCTCAGACGGTTCACCTCAGACGGTTCACCTCAGACGGTTCACCTCAGACGGTTCACCTCATAGACGGTATTTATTACATCAGTAAATCTCTGTTTTTAACTAGAGTTGTGGAAAGTAAGTGATACTTTTCTTATCTTTCTCAGATAAGAGGGTTTCTGTCCAGATTTGACAACGTTCTACCGGCCAGTCTGGCGTTCGACAAATGCACTGCCTGCTCACAAATCGTAAGTACTGTTCTCATAGAGACACCACACACACACACACACACACACACACACACACACACACACACACACACACACACACACACACACACACACACACACACACACACACACACCTCATTGAGATAGTGGTGAAGGTCCAGTTGATTGTAAAGAGAACCATATGGAGTGTGTTGTTGATGTCACTGTCATCTGGTAGTAGTTACACACACACACCACACACACACACACACAGGCTGAAGTGTTATTACCCTGGAGACCTATGGGCAAGTGTTCACGTCCCATAAACCTGTCTGTCTACAGTGTTGGTCAGGTTGGCATCGTGGGCATAGCCAATGGCACAGTCTCCCAAATGTTAGAGGCAGTCCACTTGGTCGCAACGTTTGACTGTTTTACAGTTTTACAGTGAAATGCTGAATACAACAGGTGTAGTAGACCTCACAGTGAAATGCTGAATACAACAGGTGTAGTAGACCTTACAGTGAAATGCTGAATACAACAGGTGTAGTAGACCTTACAGTGAAATGCTGAATGCAACAGGTGTAGTAGACCTTACAGTGAAATGCTGAATACAACAGGTGTAGTAGACCTCACAGTGAAATGCTGAATACAACAGGTGTAGTAGACCTCACAGTGAAATGCTGAATACAACAGGTGTAGTAGACCTTACAGTGAAATGCTGAATACAACAGGTGTAGTAGACCTCACAGTGAAATGCTGAATACAACAGGTGTAGTAGACCTTACAGTGAAATGCTGAATACAACAGGTGTAGTAGACCTCACAGTGAAATGCTGAATACAACAGGTGTAGTAGACCTCACAGTGAAATGCTGAATACAACAGGTGTAGTAGACCTTACAGTGAAATGCTGAATACAACAGGTGTAGTAGACCTTACAGTGAAATGCTGAATACAACAGGTGTAGTAGACCTCACAGTGAAATGCTGAATACAACAGGTGTAGTAGACCTCACAGTGAAATGCTGAATACAACAGGTGTAGTAGACCTCACAGTGAAATGCTGAATACAACAGGTGTAGTAGACCTCACAGTGAAATGCTGAATACAACAGGTGTAGTAGACCTCACAGTGAAATGCTGAATACAACAGGTGTAGTAGACCTCACAGTGAAATGCTGAATACAACAGGTGTAGTAGACCTTACAGTGAAATGCTGAATACAACAGGTGTAGTAGACCTTACAGTGAAATGCTGAATACAACAGGTGTAGTAGACCTCACAGTGAAATGCTGAATACAACAGATGTAGTAGACCTTACAGTGAAATGCTGAATAAAATGTAAAAATAAAAGATAAAAAATCGAAAGTAACACTATAAAATAACAATACCGGTACTGAGTCAATGTGGAGGCTATATACAGGGTATTACGGTACAGAGTCAATGTGGAGGCTATATACAGGGTGTTACGGTACAGAGTCAATGTGGAGGCTATATACAGGGTGTTATGGTACAGAGTCAATGTGGAGGCTATATACAGGGTGTTACGGTACAGAGTCAATGTGGAGGTTATATACAGGGTATTACGGTACAGAGTCAATGTGGAGGTTATATACAGGGTATTACGGTACAGAGTCAATGTGGAGGTTATATACAGGGTATTACGGTACAGAGTCAATGTGGAGGCTATATACAGGGTATTACGGTACAGAGTCAATGTGGAGGTTATATACAGGGGGTACCGGTACAGAGTCAATGTGGAGGCTATATACAGGATATTACGGTACAGAGTCAATGTGGAGACTATATACAGGGTATTACGGTACAGAGTCAATGTGGAGGCTATATACAGGATATTACGGTACAGAGTCAATGTGGAGGCTATATACAGGGTATTACGGTACAGAGTCAATGTGGAGGCTATATACAGGGGGTACAGGTACAGAGTCAATGTGGAGGCTATATACAGGGGGGTACCAGTACAGAGTCAATGTGGAGGCTATATACAGGGGGTACCAGTACAGAGTCAATGTGGAGGCTATATACAGGGGGTACCGGTACAGAGTCAATGTGGAGGCTATATACGGTATTACGGTACAGTCAATGCGGAGGCTATATACAGGGTATTACGGTACAGAGTCAATGTGGAGGCTATATACAGGGTATTACGGTACAGAGTCAATGTGGAGGCTATATACAGGGTATTACGGTACAGAGTCAATGTGGAGGCTATATACAGGGGGTACCGGTACAGAGTCAATGTGGAGGCTATATACAGGGGGTACCGGTACAGAGTCAATGTGGAGGCTATATACAGGGGGTACCGGTACAGATTCAATGTGGAGGCTATATACAGGGGGTACCGGTACAGAGTCAAAGTGGAGGCTATATACAGGGGGTACCGGTACCGAGTCAATGTGGAGGCTATATACAGGGGGTACCGGTACCGAGTCAATGTGGAGGCTGTATACAGGGGGTACCGGTATAGAGTCAATGTGGAGGCTGTATACAGGGTGTACCGGTACAGAGTCAATGTGGAGTCTATATACAGGGGGTACCGGTACAGAGTCAATGTGGAGTCTATATACAGGGTATTACGGTACAGAGTCAATGTGGAGGCTGTATACAGGGTGTACCGGTACAGAGTCAATGTGGAGGCTATATACAGGGGGTACCGGTACAGAGTCAATGTGGAGTCTATATACAGGGTATTACGGTACAGAGTCAATGTGGAGGCTATATACAGGGTATTACGGTACAGAGTCAATGTGGAGGCTATATACAGGGTATTACGGTACAGAGTCTATGTGGAGACTATATACAGGGGGTACCGGTACAGAGTCAATGTGGAGGCTATATACAGGGGGTACCGGTACAGAGTCAATGTGGAGGCTATATACAGGGGGTACCGGTACAGAGTCAATGTGGAGGCTATATACAAGGGGTTGTTAAATAGTCCGTGTGGCCATTTGATTAATTGTTCAGCAGTCTTATGGCTTGTTGGTAGAAGCTGTGAAGGAGCCTTTTCATCCTAGACTTGGCACTCCGGTAACGCTTAACGTGCGGTAGCAGAGACAACAGTCTATGACTGTGCTGACTGGAGTCTTTGACCATTTCTTTCAGAGGCTTTCCTCTGACACCGCCTGGTATAGAGGTCCTGGATGGCAGGAAGCTTGGTCCTGGTGATGTACTGGGCCGTACGCACTTCGCTTTGTCGTGCCTTGCGGTCAGAGGACGAGCAGTTGCCATACCAGGCAGTGATGCAACCAGTTGGGATGCTCTCGATGGTGCAGCTGTAGAACCTTTTGAGGATCTGAGGACCCATGCCAAATCTTTTCAATCTCCTGAGGGGAATAGGTTTTGTCGTGCCCTCTTCACGACTGTCTTGCTGTGCTTGGACCATGATGGTTTGTTGGTGATGTGGACACCAAGGAACTTGAAGCTCTCAACCTGCTCCCCAACAGCCCCGTCGTTAAGAATGGGGGCGTATTCTGTCCTCCTTTTCCCAAAGTCCACAATCATCTCCTTAGTCTTGATCACATTGAGGGAGAGGTTGTTGCCTGTCCTGGCACCACACGGTCAGGTCTCTGACCTCCTCCCTATAGGCTGTCTCGTTGTTGTCTGTGATCAGGCCTATCACTGTTGTGTCGTCAGGAAACTTAATGATGGTGTTGGAGTTGTGTTGTGGTCCTTCTGTAGCTCAGTTGGTAGAGCATGGCGCTTGTAACGCCAGGGTAGTGGGTTCGATCCCCGGGACCACCCATACGTAGAATGTATGCACACATGACTGTAAGTCGCTTTGGATAAAAGCGTCTGCTAAATGGCATATATATTATTATTATTATTATACCCTTACCACCTGGGGGCGGCCCGTCAGGAAGTCCAGGATCCAGTTGCAGAGGGAGGTGTTTAGTCCCAGGATCCTTAGCTAAGTGATGAGCTTTGAGGGCACAATGGTGTTGAACGCTGAGCTGTAGTCAATAAATACCATTCTCACATACGTGTTCCTTTTGTCCAGGTGGGAAAGGGCAGTGTGGAGTGCAATAGAGATGGCATCATCTGTGGATCTGTTTGGGCGGTATGCAAATTGGAGTGGGTCTAGGGTTTCTGGGATAATGGTGTTGATGTGAATCATGGCTCCTGAAGTGTGTGTGTGTGTGTGTCATTGGTTAAGAGCCAGCACAACCCATCTCTTTCCATCAGGCTTTGTGGTCTCTAGTGTTGAGCGCTTTGATTGGCTGCAGAGGGGTACAGCCTGAGGGTGAAATAGAGAACCCACGCCCTTCTCCCGCTCTTTCTCTCTCTCTCTTCCTTTCTCTCTCTCCTCTTCCTCTCTCTCGGTCTCCTCTTCCTCTCTCTCGGTCTCCTCTTCCTCTCTCTCGGTCTCCTCTTCCTCTCTCTCGGTCTCCTCTTCCTCTCTCTCGGTCTCCTCTTCCTCTCTCTCGGTCTCCTCTTCCTCTCTCTCGGTCTCCTCTTCCTCTCTCTCGGTCTCCTCTTCCTCTCTCTCGGTCTCCTCTTCCTCTCTCTCGGTCTCCTCTTCCTCTCTCTCGGTCTCCTCTTCCTCTCTCTCGGTCTCCTCTTCCTCTCTCTCGGTCTCCTCTTCCTCTCTCTCGGTCTCCTCTTCCTCTCTCTCGGTCTCCTCTTCCTCTCTCTCGGTCTCCTCTTCCTCTCTCTCGGTCTCCTCTTCCTCTCTCTCGGTCTCCTCTTCCTCTCTCTCGGTCTCCTCTTCCTCTCTCTCGGTCTCCTCTTCCTCTCTCTCGGTCTCCTCTTCCTCTCTCTCGGTCTCCTCTTCCTCTCTCTCGGTCTCCTCTTCCTCTCTCTCGGTCTCCTCTTCCTCTCTCTCGGTCTCCTCTTCCTCTCTCTCGGTCTCCTCTTCCTCTCTCTCGGTCTCCTCTTCCTCTCTCTCGGTCTCCTCTTCCTCTCTCTCGGTCTCCTCTTCCTCTCTCTCGGTCTCCTCTTCCTCTCTCTCGGTCTCCTCTTCCTCTCTCTCGGTCTCCTCTTCCTCTCTCTCGGTCTCCTCTTCCTCTCTCTCGGTCTCCTCTTCCTCTCTCTCGGTCTCCTCTTCCTCTCTCTCGGTCTCCTCTTCCTCTCTCTCGGTCTCCTCTTCCTCTCTCTCTCGGTCTCCTCTTCCTCTCTCTCGGTCTCCTCTTCCTCTCTCTCGGTCTCCTCTTCCTCTCTCTCGGTCTCCTCTTCCTCTCTCTCGGTCTCCTCTTCCTCTCTCTCGGTCTCCGCTTCCTCTCTCTCGGTCTCCGCTTCCTCTCTCTCGGTCTCCGCTTCCTCTCTCTCGGTCTCCGCTTCCTCTCTCTCTGTCTCCGCTTCCTCTCTCTCTGTCTCCGCTTCCTCTCTCTCTGTCTCCTCTTCCTCTCTCTCTGTCTCCTCTTCCTCTCTCTCTGTCTCCTCTTCCTCTCTCTTCTTTCCATTAAATTCAAAGTGGCTTTATTGGGAAACATATGTTTCATATTGCCAAGTGTAAAAATAATAATAATAATAATAGTAATAATAGTAATAATAATAATAATAATAATAATAGTAATAGTAATAATAATAGTAATAATAATAATAGTAATAATAATAATAGTAATAATAATAGTAGTAATAATAATAGTAGTAATAATAATAGTAATAATAATAGTAATAATAGTAATAATAGTAGTAATAATAGTAGTAATAATAGTAATAATAGTAATAATAATAGTAATAATAGTAATAATAATAGTAATAATAGTAATAATAGTAATAATAGTAATAATAGTAATAATAGTAATAGTAATAATAATAATAGTAATAATAATAATAGTAATAATAATAATAATAGTAATAATAATAGTAATAGTAATAGTAATAATAATAGTAATAATAATAATAGTAATAATAATAATAGTAATAGTAATAATAATAATAATAATAATAATAATAATAATAGTAATAATAATAATTTATAATAATAGTAATAATAATAATAGTAATAATAGTAATAATAGTAATAATAGTAATAATAGTAATAATAGTAATAATAGTAATAATAATAATAGTAATAATAATAATAGTAATAATAATAGTAATAATAATAGTAATAATAATAGTAATAATAGTAATAGTAATAATAGTAATAATAATAATAATAATAATAGTAATAATAATAATAATAATAATTATTATAATAATAGTAATAATAATAATAGTAATAATAATAATAGTAATAATAATAATAGTAATAATAATAATAGTAATAATAATAATAGTAATAATAATAGTAATAATAGTAATAGTAATAGTAATAATAATAATAGTAATAATAATAATAGTAATAATAATAATAGTAATAATAATAATAATAATAATAGTAATAATAGTAATAATAATAATAATAATAATAATAATAGTAATAATAGTAATAGTAATAATAATAATAATAGTAATAATAATAATAATAATAATAGTAATAATAATAATAATAATAATAGTAATAATAGTAATAGTAATAATAGTAATAATAATAATAGTATTAATAATAATAGTAATAGTAATAGTAATAATAGTAATAGTAATAGTAATAATAGTAATAATAATAATAGTAATAATAATAATAATAATAATAATAGTAATAATAGTAATAATAGTAGTAATAATAATAATAATAATAATAGTAATAATAGTAATAATAGTAGTAATAATAGTAGTAATAATAGTAATAATAGTAATAATAATAGTAATAATAGTAATAATAATAGTAATAATAGTAATAATAATAGTAATAATAGTAATAATAGTAATAATAGTAATAATAATAATAGTAATAATAATAATAGTAATAATAATAATAGTAATAATAATAATAGTAATAATAATAGTAATAGTAATAGTAATAATAATAGTAATAATAATAATAGTAATAATAATAATAATAATAATAATAATAATAATAATTTATAATAATAGTAATAATAATAATAGTAATAATAGTAATAATAGTAATAATAATAATAGTAATAATAATAATAGTAATAATAATAGTAATAATAGTAATAGTAATAATAGTAATAATAATAATAATAGTAATAATAATAATAATAATAATAGTAATAATAATAATAATTATTATTATTATAATAATAGTAATAATAATAATAGTAATAATAATAATAGTAATAATAATAATAATAATAATAATAATAGTAATAATAATAATAATAATAATAGTAATAATAGTAATAATAGTAATAATAATAATAGTAATAATAATAATAGTAATAATAATAATAGTAATAATAATAATAGTAATAATAATAATAATAGTAATAGTAATAATAGTAATAATAATAATAATAATAATAGTAATAATAGTAATAGTAATAATAGTAATAATAATAATAATAATAATAGTAATAATAATAATAATAATAATAGTAATAATAGTAATAATAATAATAGTAATAATAGTAATAGTAATAATAGTAATAATAATAATAGTATTAATAATAATAGTAATAATAATAATAATAATAATAATAATAGTAATAATAGTAATAGTAATAGTAATAATAGTAATAATAATAATAGTAATAATAATAATAGTAATAATAATAATAGTAATAATAATAATAATAATAATAGTAATAATAGTAATAATAATAATAGTAATAATAATAATAATTATTATTATTATAATAATAGTAATAATAATAATAGTAATAATAATAATAGTAATAATAATAATAGTAATAATAATAATAGTAATAATAATAATAATAATAATAATAGTAATAATAGTAATAGTAATAATAGTAATAATAATAATAGTAATAATAATAATAGTAATAATAATAATAATAATAATAGTAATAATAGTAATAATAATAATAATAATAATAGTAATAATAGTAATAGTAATAATAGTAATAATAGTAATAATAATAATAATAATAATAGTAATAATAATAATAATAATAATAGTAATAATAGTAATAATAATAATAGTAATAATAGTAATAGTAATAATAGTAATAATAATAATAGTATTAATAATAATAGTAATAATAATAATAATAATAATAATAATAGTAATAATAGTAATAGTAATAGTAATAATAGTAATAATAATAATAGTAATAATAATAATAGTAATAATAATAATAGTAATAATAATAATAATAATAATAGTAATAATAGTAATAATAGTAATAATAATAATAATAATAGTAATAATAGTAATAATAATAATAATAATAATAGTAATAATAATAATAATAATAATAGTAATAATAGTAATAGTAATAATAGTAATAATAGTAATAATAATAATAGTAATAATAATAATAGTAATAATAATAATAATAATAATAGTAATAATAATAATAGTATTAATAATAATAGTAATAATAATAATAGTATTAATAATAATAGTAATAATAATAATAATAATAATAATAGTAATAATAATAATAGTATTAATAATAATAGTAATAATAATAATAATAATAGTAATAATAATAATAATAATAGTAATAATAATAATAGTATTAATAATAATAGTAATAATAATAATAATAATAATAGTATTAATAATAATAGTAATAATAATAATAGTAATAGTAATAATAATAATAATAATAGTAATAATAATAATAGTAATAATAATAATAATAATAATAGTAATAATAGTATTAATAATAATAGTAATAATAATAATAGTATTAATAATAATAGTAATAATAATAATAATAATAATAATAGTAATAATAATAATAGTATTAATAATAATAGTAATAATAATAATAATAGTATTAATAATAATAATAATAATAGTAATAATAATAATAGTATTAATAATAATAGTAATAATAGTAATAATAATAATAGTAATAATAATAATAGTAATAATAATAATAATAATAATAGTAATAATAGTAATAATAGTAATAATAATAATAATAATAGTAATAATAGTAATAATAATAATAATAATAATAGTAATAATAATAATAATAATAATAGTAATAATAGTAATAGTAATAATAGTAATAATAGTAATAATAATAATAGTAATAATAATAATAGTAATAATAATAATAATAATAATAGTAATAATAATAATAGTATTAATAATAATAGTAATAATAATAATAGTATTAATAATAATAGTAATAATAATAATAATAATAATAATAGTAATAATAATAATAGTATTAATAATA
>NC_060175.1:6114939-6137439 GCF_021184085.1 Oncorhynchus gorbuscha
TCTTGTAAACTCTCCTTCGCTCCTGTTTTTGGGTTGCTACGGGAGACAGAACTAGTTAATCAAACGTTCCGACGGGCTCTCGCTGTTGTGTAGTAAATCCCTGTGTGTTTAAACTCTCTGGGCTCTTAAAGCCCACACCGCACATTCCCATAATTCTCAGAGCCAGAGTTATTAGTGAGTGACTTTATCTCAGCAGAGAGATAGTGAAGGGAGGAGGAGGTCAGGCACCACTGTCTGTCTGCTATAGTGGAACCAGACCCCAGCCTCGTCCCCCTAGCCTCGTCCCCCTAGCCTCGTTCCCCAGCCTACAGACCCTAGCCTCGTCCCCCAGCCTCGTCCCCCAGCCTCGTCCCCCAGCCTCGTCCCCCAGACTACAGACCCCAGCCTCGTCCCCCAGACTACAGACCCCAGCCTCGTCCCCCAGACTACAGACCCTAGCCTCGTCGCCTCGTCCCCCTAGCCTCGTCCCCCAGCCTACAGACCCCAGCCTCGTCCCCCAGCCTCGTCCCCCTAGCCTCGTCCCCCAGCCTCGTCCCCCAGACTACAGACCCCAGCCTCGTCCCCCAGCCTCGTCGCCCTAGCCTCGTCCCCCAGACTACAGACCCCAGCCTCGTCCCCCAGCCTCGTCCCCCAGACTACAGACCCTAGCCTCGTCCCCCTAGCCTCGTCCCCTAGCCTCGTCCCCCTAGCCTCGTCCCCCTAGCCTCGTCCCCCTAGCCTCGTCCCCCAGCCTACAGACCCCAGCCTCATCCCCCAGCCTACAGACCCCAGCCTCGTCCCCCAGCCTACAGACCCCAGCCTACAGACCCCAGCCTCGTCCCCTAGCCTCGTCCCCTAGCCTCGTCCCCCTAGCCTCGTCCCCCTAGCCTCGTCCCCCAGCCTACAGACCCCAGCCTCGTCCCCTAGCCTCGTCCCCCAGCCTCGTCCCCCAGACTGCAGACCCCATTCTCGTCCCCCAGCCTCGTCCCCCAGCCTCGTCCCCCTAGCCTCGTCCCCCTAGCCTCGTCCCCCAGCCTCGTCCCCCAGACTGCAGACCCCAGCCTCGTCCCCCAGACTGCAGACCCCAGCCTCGTCCCCCAGACTGCAGACCCCAGCCTCGTCCCCCAGACTGCAGACCCCAGCCTCGTCCCCCAGCCTCGTCCCCCAGCCTCGTCCCCCAGCCTCGTCCCCCAGACTGCAGACCCCAGCCTCGTTCCCCAGACTGCAGACCCCAGCCTCGTCCCCCAGACTACAGACCCCAGCCTCGTCCCCTAGCCTCGTCCCCCTAGCCTCGTCCCCCAGCCTACAGACCCCAGCCTCGTCCCCCTAGCCTCGTCCCCCAGACTACAGACCCCAGCCTCGTCCCCCTAGCCTCGTCCCCCAGACTACAGACCCCAGCCTCGTCCCCTAGCCTCGTCCCCTAGCCTCGTCCCTTAGCCTACAGACCCCAGCCTCGCCCCCAGACTGCAGACCCCAGCCTCGTCCCCCTAGTCTCGTCCCCTAGCCTCGTCCCCTAGCCTTGTCCCCCTCTCTGGCACCTCCCTATCATGGTGATGGTGATGATTTTGTTTTTTAGGGGTTTGATGATAGTTGTTGTTGTTGACCCTGTTGTTTTTGTTTACACCCTAGGTCCTGGACAGCTATGAGAAGGATGGTTTCAACTTCCTGTCCAAGGTGTTTAACTCCTCCCACTCCTTCCTGGAGGACCTGACTGGTTTGACTCAGCTACACCAGGAGACACAGAACGCAGAGGTACACCCACCTCAACACCCACCTCAACACCCACCTCAACACCCACCCACCTCAACACCCACCCACCTCAACACCCACCCACCTCAACACCCACCCACCTCAACACCCACCCACCTCAACACCCACCCACCTCAACACCCACCCACCTCAACACCCGCCCACCTCAACACCCGCCCACCTCAACACCCGCCCACCTCAACACCCGCCCACCTCAACACCCGCCCACCTCAACACCCGCCCACCTCAACACCCGCCCACCTCAACACCCGCCCACCTCAACACCCGCCCACCTCAACACCCGCCCACCTCAACACCCGCCCACACCTCAACACCCGCCCACACCTCAACACCCGCCCACCTCAACACCCGCCCACACCTCAACACCCGCCCACACCTCAACACCCGCCCACACCTCAACACCCGCCCACACCTCAACACCCGCCCACACCTCAACACCCGCCCACACCTCAACACCCGCCCACACCTCAACACCCGCCCACACCTCAACACCCGCCCACACCTCAACACCCGCCCACACCTCAACACCCGCCCACACCTCAACACCCGCCCACACCTCAACACCCGCCCACACCTCAACACCCGCCCACACCTCAACACCCGCCCACACCTCAACACCCGCCCACACCTCAACACCCGCCCACACCTCAACACCCGCCCACACTTCAACACACGCACTAAAACAGAGGTACACACACATCCCTGTCCTCCATTGTCCGCACTCTTTAGTTTTCTGTTGATGGTTTCATATCAAATTGTATTTGTCACCGAATAAAACAGGCTTACGTAGACATTACTGTGAAATGCTGACTTACAAGTCCTTAACTAACAATGCAGTTTAAAGGAAGAGATAAGAATAACAAATAATTAAAGAGCAGCAATAAAATAACAGTAGTGAGGTTATATACAGGGTATTACGTTGCAGAGTCAATGTGGAGGCTATATACAGGGTATTACGGTACAGAGTCAATGTGGAGGTTATATACAGGGTGTTACGGTACAGAGTCAATGTGGAGGCTATATACAGGGGGTACCAGTACAGAGTCAATGTGGAGGCTATATACAGGGTATTACGGTACAGAGTCAATGTGGAGGTTATATACAGGGTGTTACGGTACAGAGTCAATGTGGAGGCTATATACAGGGTATTACGGTACAGAGTCAATGTGGAGGCTATATACAGGGGGTACCGGTACAGTGTCAATGTGGAGGCTATATACAGTGGGTACCGGTACAGAGTCAATGTGGAGGCTATATACAGGGGGTACCGGTACAGAGTCAATGCGGAGGCTATATACAGGGGGTACCGGTACAGAGTCAATGTGGAGGCTATATACAGGGGGTACCAGTACAGAGTCAATGTGGAGGCTATATACAGGGGGTACCGGTACAGAATCAATGTGGAGGCTATATACAGGGGGTACCGGTACAAAGTCAATGCGGAGGCTATATACAAGGGGTACCAGTACAGAGTCAATGTGGAGGCTATATACAGGGGGTACCGTTATACAGAGCCATTATGGAGGCTATATACATTGGGTACTGGTACAGAGTCAATGCGGAGGCTATATACAGGGGTCACACTGGTATTTCACCAGGTAGATATTGGAGTTTATCAAAATCTGGTTTGTTTTTTAATTCTTTGTGGATCTGTGGTATCTGAGGGAAATATGTCTCTCTAATACGGTCATACATTTGGCAGGAGGTTAGGAAGTGCAGCTCAGTTTCCACCTCATTTTGTGGGCAGTGTGTACATAGCCTGTCTTCTCTTGAGAGCCATGTCTGCCTACGGCAGCCTTTCTCAATAGCAAGGCTATGCTCACAGAGTCTGTACATAGTCAACGATTTGCTTTCTTTTAGGTGGTTGTAGAATTTAATGTTTCTTTTCTGCATTTTGATAATTAGTGGGTATCGGCATAATTCTGCTCAGCATGCATTATTTGGTGTTTTACGTTGTACACGGAGGATATTTCTTTCAGAATTCTGCATGCAGAGTCTCAATTTGGTGTTCTCCCCATTTAGTGAATTCTTGGTTGGTGAGCGGACCCCAGACCTCACAACCATAAAGGGCTGATTCAAGTATTTTAGCCAGATCGGTATGTCAGAATGTATGTTCCGTTTGATGGCATAGAAGTCCCTTGTTGCCTTGTGTCTCAGATCGTTCACAGCTTTGTGAAAGTTACCTGTGGTGCTGATGTTTAGGCCGAGGTATGTATAGTTTGAGGGATGTATAGTTTGAGGGATGTATAGTTACCTGTGGCGCTGATGTTTAGGCCGAGGGATGTATAGTTACGTGTGGTGCTGATGTTTAGGCCGAGGGATGTATAGTTACGTGTGGTGCTGATGTTTAGGCCGAGGGATGTATAGTTACGTGTGGTGCTGATGTTTAGGCCGAGGGATGTATAGTTACGTGTGGTGCTGATGTTTAGGCCGAGGGATGTATAGTTACGTGTGGTGCTGATGTTTAGGCCGAGGGATGTATAGTTACGTGTGGTGCTGATGTTTAGGCCGAGGGATGTATTGTTTTTTGTGTGTTCAAGGGCAACGGTGTCTAGATGGAATTTGTATTTGTGGTCCTGGTGACTGGACCTTTTTTGGAACACCATTATTTTGGTCTTACTGAGATTTACTGTCAGGGCCCAGGTCTGACAGAATCTGTGCATAAGTTCTAGGTGCTGCTGTAGGCCCTCCTTGGTTGGTGACAGAAGCACCAACCAGACATTTGACTTCAGATTCTAGTAGGGCGAGGTCGTGTGCTGCAGACTTTTCTAGTGCCAATTTCGTTGATATATATATGTTGAAGAGGGTGGGGCTTAAGCTGCATCCCTGTCTCACCCCACGACCCTGTGGAAAGAAATGTGTGTTTTTTGCCAATTTTAACCACACACTTGTTGTTTGTGTACATGAATTTATAATGTTGTGGTCTGTAGTACGGTAATTTAGTTAAAAGCCAATTTGACAATTGCTCAGTACATTGTTTGTAGGAGTCTGTTGTTATTGATAATGCATCGGATTTTCCCAAGGTTACTGTTGATGCATATTCCACGGTAGGTATTGGGGTCAAATTTGTCTCCACTTTTTCGGATTGGGGTGATCAGTCCTTGGTTCCAAATATTGGGGAAGATGCCAGAGCTAAGGATGATGTTAAAGAGTTTTAGTATAGCCAGTTCGGAATTTGTTGTCTGTATATTTGCTCATTTCATTGAGGATACCATCAACACCACAGGCCTTTTTGGGTTGGAGGGGTTTGATTTTGTCCTGTAACTCATTCAATGTAATTGGAGAATCCAGTGAGTTCTGGAATCCAGTGGGTTCTGGAATCCAGTGGGTTCTGGAATCCAGTGGGTTCTGGAATCCAGTGGGTTCTGGAATCCAGTGGGTTCTGGAATCCAGTGGGTTCTGGAATCCAGTGGGTTCTGGTCTTTAATAGTTGATTCTAACATTTGTATTTGATCATGTATATGTTTTTGCTGTTTGTTCTTTGTTATAGAGCCAAAAAGATTGGAGAAGTGGTTTACATCTCCATGTTGGATAGATAACTCTTCGTGTTGTTGTGTGTTTCGGGTTTCCATGGATACTTCAATTACATGAAGCGTGCTGTTCCTTCTTTTTCCGTAGTGTATTTCAGTATTGTTTTAGTGATTCACCATAGTGAAGGCGTAGACTCAGGTTCTCTGGGTCTCTATGTTTTTGGTTGTTCAGGTTTCTCCATTTCTTTATCAGGTTTTTGCATTCTTCATCAAACCATTTGTCATTGTTGTTCATTTTCTTCATAACCCCCTAAATCTCTTTCGTTTTTCACACCTGGTAGTGTGGTGGATGGGACTACCAGCTCTCTGTAACCTAGAGGGCAACCAGTGGGTCCATCTCCTCTGTACCACCCACCTGGTAGTGTGGTGGATGGGACTACCAGCTCTCTGTAACCTAGAGGGCAACCAGTGGGTCCATCTCCTCTATACCACCCACCTGGTAGTGTGGTGGATGGGACTACCAGCTCCCTGTAACCTAGAGGGCAACCAGTGGGTCCATCTCCTCTATTACCACCCACCTGGTAGTGTGGTGGATGGGACTACCAGCTCCCTGTAACCTAGAGGGCAACCAGTGGGTCCATCTCCTCTATTACCACCCACCTGGTAGTGTGGTGGATGGGACTACCAGCTCTCTGTAACCTAGAGGGCAACCAGTGGGTCCATCTCCTCTATTACCACCCACCTGGTAGTGTGGTGGATGGGACTACCAGCTCCCTGTAACCTAGAGGGCAACCAGTGGGTCCATCTCCTCTATACCACCCACCTGGTAGTGTGGTGGATGGGACTGCTCCCTGTAACCTCAGAGGAGCAACCAGTGGGTCCATCTCCTCTTTACCACCCACCTGGTAGTGTGGATGGATGGGAAAAGCTTTCTGTTCCATAGTGTCCAGTGGTCCATCTCTGTCTGGTTTAGGCCACCCATCCTGGTAGTGTGGTGGATGGGACTATGTTGATCATCTGTAACCTAGAGGACAACCATTGGGTCGGTGTCTCCTCTATACCAGGTTTCTTGTAGGATGACAATGTTTGTATTTCTGATTTCAGGATGGGGATCTGGGTTCTTGCTGGGGGTTGGGCCTGTATATTCAGGATGAGATAGTAATAGTGGGTGTTCCTGTTACAGGATGGGGCTTTCTGTTATAGTGGGGGTTGGGCCTGTTACAGGATGGGGATCACAGGGTGTAATAGTGGGGTATGGGCCTGTTCAGGATGGGGCTTGGGCTGTTATAGTGGGGGTTGGGCCTGTTACAGGATGGGGATTGGGTGGGTGTAATAGTGGGGGTTGGGCCTGTTACAGGATGGGTGTAATAGTGGGGTTGGGCCTGTTACAGGATGGGGATTGGGCGGGTGTTATAGTGGGGGTTGGGCCTGTTACAGGATGGGGCTTGGGCGGGTGTAATAGTGGGGGTTGGGCCTGTTACAGGATGGGGCTTGGGCGGGTGTTATAGTGGGGGTTGGGCCTGTTACAGGATGGGGATTGGGCGGGTGTAATAGTGGGGGTTGGGCCTGTTACAGGATGGGGATTGGGCGGGTGTAATAGTGGGGGTTGGGCCTGTTACAGGATGGGGATTGGGCGGGTGTAGGGCCTGTTACAGGATGGGTGTAATAGTGGGGGTTGGGCCTGTTACAGGATGGGGATTGGGCGGGTTTTATGGGTAATAGTGGGGGTTGGGCCTGTTACAGGATGGGGCTTGGGCGGGTGTAGGGCCTGTTACAGGATGGGTGTAATAGTGGGGGTTGGGCCTGTTACAGGATGGGTGTAATAGTGGGGGTTGGGCCTGTTACAGGATGGGTGTAATAGTGGGGGTTGGGCCTGTTACAGGATGGGGATTGGGCCTGTTACAGGATGGGGATTGGGCGGGTGTAATAGTGGGGGTTGGGCCTGTTACAGGATGGGGATTGGGCGGGTGTAGGGCCTGTTACAGGATGGGTGTAATAGTGGGGGTTGGGCCTGTTGCTCTGCTCACCACCTGGGCATTTGTCATGTTCTCCTTGTCGCAGGGGCAGGGGGCATGTGGTGTGTCTTGCAGGTCTGGGTGTAGGTCCTCTTGGCGTGGGTCCTTCAGGTCTGTGTGTAGGTCCTCTTGGTGTAGGTCCTCTTGGTGTGGGTCCTTCAGGAGGGCGTCTCACTGGTCTGGGTGTATGTCCTCTTGGCGTGGGTTCTCTTGGCGCAGGTCCTTCAGGAGGGGGTGTCTCGCCGATCTAGGTGGGGTGTCCGTTGCTCTGTTGCTCCTGTGTGAGGGTTGAGGGTGATGCTCTTCAGAGTGGAATTGGAAAGTTAGATTGTTGCCTTGTGGAAGTGGACCTGGTCAAGTCCAGGGTGGAGTGGTGGGCCAGGTAGACGTTAGGTTTTTATTTTATTTTTAACCTTTATTTAGGCAAGTCAGTTAAGAACAAATTCTTATTTTCAATGACTGCCTAGGAACAGTGGGTTAACTGCCTGTTCAGGGGCAGAACGACAGATTTGTACCTTGTCAGCTCTGGGGTTTGAACTTGCAACCTTCCGGTTACTAGTCCAACGCTCTAACCACTAGGCTACGCTGCCTCCCCTTTTGAGGCACAGTCCTGGGAAATGCTTGCATTCACCCGCTGTATGGTATCAGGGTGAGAGTATTTCCGTGGTAGCAGGGTGGAGATAACCACTTGTGTGTTGTGGAAGAAGCTTTTTCGATCACTCCCTTTCCTGCTTGTCCCATTTGTGCCCGTGTGAATTATGATGTGGCCGGGGTACCCTAGTCTGTCCTCTGATAACAGCTCCAGGGCATGCCTAGTGTTTGGGCACCAGAGTTTTGACACTTTGTGTTCTCTCTCCTCGTCTCTCTCCCTCTTTCTTTCTCTCAGCTGAGTAATGACTTGTCTTGGACGAGGCTAGCGTCTGCTCTGTGGGAAAATCCCATGTTCTGCATCCACTATTTCTCTGTTCTCACTCATTACTCAGACTGACAGAAAGCAGACTGTTGTAACTGCTGTTTCAGTGTAAACGTTACGTAATGTAAAATAGGCTTAGATAAAAAACGATTCTTCGGTGTTCTATATAGAACCTTGTTGTTTTTGGACTACAGAAGATTCTCTGTGTTCTATATAGAATCTTGTTGTTTTTGGACTACAGAAGATTCTCTGTGTTCTATATAGAATCTTGTTGTTTTTGGACTACAGAAGATTCTCTGTGTTCTATATAGAATCTAGTTGTTTTTGGACTACAGAAGATTCTCTGTGTTCTATATAGAATCTAGTTGTTTTTGGACTACAGAAGATTCTCTGTGTTCTATATAGAATCTTGTTGTTTATTATTAAAATGTAAAAAAAGGATGTGGTAGTAATAGTAGTAGTGTTTTTGTAGAGGTAGTAATACTAGTAGTGGTAGTAATACTAGTAGTGGTAGTAATACTAGTAGTGGTAGTAATAGTAGTAGTGGTAGTAATAGTAGTAGTGGTAGTAATAGTAGTAGTGGTAGTAATAGTAGTAGTGTTTTTGTAGTAGTGGTAGTAATACTAGTAGTGTTTTTGTAGTAGTAATACTAGTAGTGGTAGTAATACTAGTAGTGGTAGTAATACTAGTAGTGGTAGTAATAGTAGTAGTGGTAGTAATAGTAGTAGTAATACTAGTAGTGGTAGTAATACTAGTAGTGGTAGTAATAGTAGTAGTGGTAGTAATAGTAGTAGTGGTAGTAATAGTAGTAGTGGTAGTAATACTAGTAGTGGTAGTAATAGTAGTAGTGGTAGTAATAGTGGTAGTGTTTTTGTAGTGGTAGTAATAGTAGTAGTGGTAGTAATAGTAGTAGTGTTTTTGTAGTGGTAGTAATACTAGTAGTGGTAGTAATACTAGTAGTGGTAGTAATACTAGTAGTGGTAGTAATACTAGTAGTGGTAGTAATAGTAGTAGTGGTAGTAATAGTAGTAGTGTTTTTGTAGTGGTAGTAATACTAGTAGTGGTAGTAATACTAGTAGTGGTAGTAATACTAGTAGTGGTAGTAATACTAGTAGTGGTAGTAATACTAGTAGTGGTAGTAATACTAGTAGTGTTTTTGTAGTGGTAGTAATACTAGTAGTGGTAGTAATACTAGTAGTGTTTTTTACATTACATTTAAGTCATTTAGGTAGTAATACTAGTAGTGGTAGTAATACTAGTAGTGTTTTTGTAGTAATACTAGTAGTGGTAGTAATACTAGTAGTGGTAGTAATACTAGTAGTGGTAGTAATGCTAGTAGTGTTATTGTAGTGGTAGTAATACTAGTAGTGGTATTGTAGTGGTAGTAATACTGGTAGTGGTATTGTAGTGGTAGTAATACTGGTAGTGGTATAATGCTAGTAGTGTTATTGTAGTGGTAGTAATACTAGTAGTGGTAGTAATACTAGTAGTGTTATTGTAGTGGTAGTAATACTAGTAGTGGTAGTAATACTAGTAGTGTTATTGTAGTGGTAGTAATACTAGTAGTGGTAGTAATACTAGTAGTGGTAGTAATAGTAGTAGTAGCAGTAGTAGCAGTAGCAGTAGTAGTAATAGTAGTAGCAGTAGTAGTAGCAGTAGTAGTAGTAGCAGTAATAGTAGTAGTGGTAGTAATAGTAGTAGTGGTAGTAATAGTAGTAGTGGTAGTAATAGTGGTAGTGTTTTTGTAGTGGTAGTAATACTAGTAGTGGTAGTAATACTAGTAGTGGTAGTAATACTAGTAGTGGTAGTAATAGTAGTAGTGTTTTTGTAGTGGTAGTAATAGTAGTAGTGGTAGTAATAGTAGTAGTGTTTTTGTAGTGGTAGTAATACTAGTAGTGGTAGTAATAGTAGTAGTGGTAGTAATACTAGTAGTGGTAGTAATACTAGTAGTGTTAGTAATACTAGTAGTGTTTTTGTAGTGGTAGTGTTTTTGTAGTGGTAGTAATACTAGTAGTGGTAGTAATACTAGTAGTGGTAGTAATACTAGTAGTGGTAGTAATACTAGTAGTGGTAGTAATACTAGTAGTGGTAGTAATACTAGTAGTGTTATTGTAGTGGTAGTAATACTAGTAGTGTTAGTAATGCTAGTAGTGTTATTGTAGTGGTAGTAATACTAGTAGTGGTATTGTAGTGGTAGTAATAGTAGTAGTGGTAGTAATACTAGTAGTGGTATTGTAGTGGTAGTAATACTAGTAGTGGTAGTAATACTAGTAGTGGTAGTAATACTAGTAGTGGTAGTAATACTAGTAGTGGTAGTAATACTAGTAGTGGTAGTAATACTAGTAGTGGTAGTAATACTAGTAGTGTTTTTGTAGTGGTAGTAATACTAGTAGTGGTAGTAATACTAGTAGTGGTAGTAATACTAGTAGTGGTAGTAATACTAGTAGTGGTAGTAATACTAGTAGTGGTAGTAATGCTAGTAGTGTTATTGTAGTGGTAGTAATACTAGTAGTGGTATTGTAGTGGTAGTAATACTAGTAGTGGTATTGTAGTGGTAGTAATACTGGTAGTGGTATTGTAGTGGTAGTAATACTAGTAGTGGTAGTAATACTAGTAGTGGTAGTAATACTAGTAGTGTTATTGTAGTGGTAGTAATACTAGTAGTGGTAGTAATACTAGTAGTGGTAGTGGTAGTAATAGTAGTAGTAGCAGTAGTAGTAGTAATAGTAGTAGCAGTAGTAGTAGCAGTAATAGTAGTAGTAGCAGTAATAGTAGTAGTGGTAATAATAGTAGTAGTGGTAGTAATAGTAGTAGTGGTAGTAATAGTGGTAGTGTTTTTGTAGTGGTAGTAATACTAGTAGTGGTAGTAATACTAGTAGTGGTAGTAATAGTAGTAGTGTTTTTGTAGTGGTAGTAATAGTAGTAGTGGTAGTAATAGTAGTAGTGTTTTTGTAGTGGTAGTAATACTAGTAGTGGTAGTAATAGTAGTAGTGGTAGTAATACTAGTAGTGGTAGTAATACTAGTAGTGTTAGTAATACTAGTAGTGTTTTTGTAGTGGTAGTGTTTTTGTAGTGGTAGTAATACTAGTAGTGGTAGTAATACTAGTAGTGGTAGTAATACTAGTAGTGGTAGTAATACTAGTAGAGGTAGTAATACTAGTAGTGGTAGTAATACTAGTAGTGTTATTGTAGTGGTAGTAATACTAGTAGTGTTAGTAATGCTAGTAGTGTTATTGTAGTGGTAGTAATACTAGTAGTGGTATTGTAGTGGTAGTAATAGTAGTAGTGGTAGTAATACTAGTAGTGGTATTGTAGTGGTAGTAATACTAGTAGTGGTAGTAATACTAGTAGTGGTAGTAATACTAGTAGTGTTATTGTAGTGGTAGTAATACTAGTAGTGGTAGTAATACTAGTAGTGGTAGTAATACTAGTAGTGTTATTGTAGTGGTAGTAATACTAGTAGTGGTAGTAATACTAGTAGTGGTAGTAATACTAGTAGTGTTTTTGTAGTGGTAGTAATACTAGTAGTGGTAGTAATACTAGTAGTGGTAGTAATACTAGTAGTATTTTTGTAGTGGTAGTAATACTAGTAGTGGTAGTAATACTAGTAGTGGTAGTAATACTAGTAGTGGTATTGTAGTGGTAGTAATACTAGTAGTGTTAGTAATGCTAGTAGTGTTATTGTAGTGGTAGTAATACTAGTAGTGGTATTGTAGTGGTAGTAATAGTAGTAGTGGTAGTAATACTAGTAGTGGTATTGTAGTGGTAGTAATACTAGTAGTGGTATTGTAGTGGTAGTAATACTAGTAGTGGTATTGTAGTGGTAGTAATACTAGTAGTGGTATTGTAGTGGTAGTAATACTAGTAGTGGTAGTAATACTAGTAGTGGTATTGTAGTGGTAGTAATACTAGTAGTGGTATTGTAGTGGTAGTAATACTAGTAGTGGTATTGTAGTGGTAGTAATACTAGTAGTGGTAGTAATACTAGTAGTGGTAGTAATACTAGTAGTGGTAGTAATACTAGTGGTGGTAGTAATACTAGTAGTGGTAGTAATACTAGTAGTGGTTATTGTAGTGGTAGTAATACTAGTAGTGGTAGTAATACTAGTAGTGGTAGTAATACTAGTAGTGTTTTTGTAGTGGTAGTAATTCTAGTAGTGGTAGTAATACTAGTACATTTACATTTACATTTAAGTAGTGGTAGTAATACTAGTAGTGGTAGTAATACTAGTAGTGGTAGTAATACTAGTAGTGGTAGTAATACTAGTAGTGGTAGTAATACTAGTAGTGGTAGTAATACTAGTAGTGGTAGTAATACTAGTAGTGGTAGTAATACTAGTAGTGTTTTGTAGTGGTAGTAATACTAGTAGTTTTTGTAGTGGTAGTAATACTAGTAGTGGTAGTAATACTAGTAGTGTTTTGTAGTGGTAGTAATACTAGTAGTGTTATTGTAGTGGTAGTAATACTAGTAGTGGTAGTAATACTAGTAGTGGTAGTAGTGGTAGTAGTGTTTTTATTGTAGTGGTAGTAATGGTAGTAGTGGTAGTAATACTAGTAATGGTAGTAGTGGTAGTAATACTAGTAGTGGTAGTAATACTAGTAGTGTTTATTGTAGTGGTAGTAATGGTAGTAATAGTAGTAGTGGTAGTAATACTAGTAGTGGTAGTAATACTAGTAGTGGTAGTAATACTAGTAGTGTTTTTGTAGTGGTAGTACTACTAGTAGTGGTAGTAGTGGTAGTAATACTAGTAGTGTTTTTGTAGTGGTAGTACTACTAGTAGTGGTATTGTAGTTGTTGTGGTAGTGTTTTCTCTGGGTTTTGAGATTAGTCTGTTCAGAATATACTATATCTCAGAAAATGTATATCTTCCATACAACCATCCAGTAACACAAAACAACCAGCCAGTAACACAAAACAACCAGCCAGTAACACAAAACAACCAGCCAGTAACACAAAACAACCAGCCAGTAACACAAAACAACCAGCCAGTAACACAAAACAACCAGCCAGTAACACAAAACAACCAGCCAGTAACACAAAACAACCAAAACAACCAGCCAGTAACACAAAACAACCAGCCAGTAACACAAAACAACCAGCCAGTAACACAAAACAACCAGCCAGTAACACACAACAACCAGCCAGTAACACACACGACAACCAGCCAGTAACACACACAACCGCCAGTAACACAAAACAACCAGCCAGTAACACACAACAACCAGCCAGTAACACACACGACAACCAGCCGGTAACACACACGACAACCAGCCGGTAACACACACGACAACCAGTCGGTAACACAGCCGGTAACACGTCAACAACCAGACAACAAATTCAGCCGGTAACAATCGGTAACACCACACGACAACCAATCGGTAACACACACGACAACCAGTCGGTAACACACACGACAACCAGTCGGTAACACACACGACAACCAGCCGGTAACACAACCAGCCGGTAACACGTCAACAACCAGCCGGTAACACGTCAACAACCAGCCGGTAACACGTCAACAACCAGCCGGTAACACGTCAACAACCAGCCGGTAACACGTCAACAACCAGCCGGTAACACGTCAACAACCAGCCGGTAACACGTCAACAACCAGCCGGTAACACATGACAACCAGCCGGTAACACATGACAACCAGCCGGTAACACGTCAACAACCAGCCGGTAACACGTCACACGTCAACAACCAGCCGGTAACACGTCAACAACCAGCCGGTAACACACACAACAACCAGCCGGTAACACACACAACAACCAGCCGGTAACACACACAACAACCAGCCGGTAACACACACAACAACCAGCCGGTCACACGTCAACAACCAGCCGGTAACACACACAACAACCAGCCGGTAACACACAGCTTCACACGCCCAGCCGGTAACAACAACCAGCCGGTAACACGTCAACAACCAGCCGGTAACACACACAACAACCAGCCGGTAACACACACAACAACCAGCCGGTAACACACACAACAACCAGCCGGTAACACACAGCTATGGGTGTTTATTATCTCTGGGATGATTTTCAGTACAATACAGGAGAACTATTACTGATTTTAGGTTGAGTTAAGTCACTGACATTTTTGGGATGGCAAGGGTTTTCCTGAACCGCTCATGTAGGGAAGGAAATGTGTTGCACACACACACCGTGATAGAGAGAGACTGGAAAAGGGAGCGAGAGAAAGACAGGAACATTGGGGTAGAGCAAGAGAAAGGCTTAGAAAAAGAGAACGACAGGAAAGAGAGAGAGGAAGAGAGAGAGAGACAGAGAGAGAGAGAGAGAACCAGAGGAAGAGAGAGAGAGAGAGAGAGAGAGAGAGAACCAGAGAGAGAGAGAGAGAGAGAGAGAGAGAGAGAGAGAGAACCAGAGAGAGAGAGAGAGAGAGAGAGAGAGAGAGAGAGAGAGAGAGAGAGAGAGAGAGAGAGAGAGAGAGAGAGAGAGAGAGAGAGAGAGAGAGAGAGAGAGAGAGAGAGAGAGAGAGAGAGAGAGAGAGAGAGAGAGAGAGAGAGAGAGAGAGAGAGAGAGAGAGAGAGAGAGAGAGAGAGAGAGAGAGAGAGAGAGAGAGAGAGAGAGAGAGAGAGAGAGAGAGAGAGAGAGAGAGAGAGAGAGAGAGAGAGAGAGAGAGAGAGAGAGAGAGAGAGAGAGAGAGAGAGAGAGAGAGAGAGAGAGAGAGAGAGAGAGAGAGAGAGAGAGATGCTTGTGAACAACAAACCACAGCTTGTGCTTTTTCTCTCTCGACCACCACACCCAGGAGAGACGGGCTGTGTTTTTGTAGCTGGTATTTAAGTGAATCTGCTGGAAATGGATCCCAGAGAGAAGGGTGACTAAGGGTGGGGGAAGGAGAATCAGAGAGAGATACTGTTTGTGGAGTGTTTTTGGGTTTGTGGGTTGTTGAGGGTAGATTGGGGATGTTGAGGGTAGTTTGTTGAGGGTAGTTTGGGGATGTTGAGGGTAGTTTGGGGATGTTGAGGGTAGATTGGGGATGTTGTGGGTAGATTGAGGATGTTGAGGGTTGTTTGGTGATATTGAGGGTAGTTTGGTGAGGGTAGTTTGGGGATGGTGAGGGTCGTTTGTTGAGGGTGAGGGTGTTGAGGGTAGTTTGGGGATGTTGAGGGTAGATTGGGGATGTTGTGGGTAGATTGAGGATGTTGAGGGTTGTTTGGTGATATTGAGGGTAGTTTGGTGAGGGTAGTTTGGGGATGGTGAGGGTCGTTTGTTGAGGGTAGATTGGGGATGTTGAGGGTAGATTGGGGATGTTGAGGGTAGATTGGGGATGTTGAGGGTAGTTTAGTGAGGGTAGTTTGGAGATGGTGAGGGTCGTTTGGTGATGTTGAGGGTAGTTTGGGGTGGTTCTGGGTATCTGGGTGGTTGTGGGTAATTAGTAGGACCCAGTGTTAGCCCTTACTGGTTGGTTGTTCAGTGCTGACTGTACTGTAGGGACTGTATGACTGTGTGAGGAGGTGACAGCCGAGGAGGAGAGGAGAGGCCATGCAGGAAAGCAGTCCAGAGCCCCTCCTGACAGAGAGGGGAAACCCCTGGTGTTTCTGAAACACTCTCCTCCTCCCTCCTCTCATCTTTTCCTCCCCCTCTAAGCCTGGTTGTGGTGTGTTGTTTCTGTAGTCTGAGTTTGAAAACACAGGCAGGACATGACCTCAGCTGGGATCTCCACTAGAACCCTTTTCCCACTACAAGTCCCCCTGTCCTGTCCCACTATAACCCTGTTCCCCCTCCTCTCCTCTCCACCACCCCTCCTCTCCTCTCCACCACCCCTCCCCTCCTCTCCACCACCCCTCCTCTCCTCTCCACCACCCCTCCCCTCCTCTCCACCACCCCTCCCCTCCTCTCCACCACCCTCCCCTCCTCTCCACCACCCCTCCTCTCCTCTCCACCACCCTCCCCTCCTCTCCACCACCCCTCCCCTCCTCTCCACCACCCCTCCCTCCTCTCCACCACCCCTCCTCTCCTCTCCACCACCCCTCCTCTCCTCTCCACCACCCCCCTCCTCTCCTCTCACCACCCCTCCTCTCTACCACCCCTCCCTCCTCTCCACCACCCCTCCCCTCCTCTCTCCACCACCCCTCCCCTCCTCTCCACCACCCCTCCTCTCCTCTCCACCACCCCCCTCCACCACCACCTCTCCTCTCCACCACCCCTCCCCTCCTCTCCACCACCCCTCCCTCTCCCACTCCACCACCCCTCCTCCCTCCACCACCCCTCCCCTCCACCACCCCTCCTCTCCACCACCCCCCCTCCTCTCCACCACCCCTCCTCTCCTCTCCACCACCCCTCCACCACCCCTCCTCTCCACCACCCCTCCCCTCCTCTCCACCACCCCTCCCCTCCTCTCTACCACCCCTCCCCTCCCCTCTCCACCACCCCTCCCCTCCCTCTCCACCACCCCTCCCCTCCTCTCCACCTCCCCTCCTCTCCACCACCCCTCCCCTCCTCTCCTCTCCACCACCCCTCCACCACCTCTCCTCTCCACCACCCCTCCCCCCTCCTCTCCACCCCCCTCCTCTCCACCACCCCTCCTCCACCTCCACCACCCCTCCACCACCCCTCCTCTCCACCACCCTCCCCTCCTCTCCACCACCCCTCCTCTCCTCTCCTCTCCACCACCCCCCCTCCCCACCCTCCTCTCCACCACCCCTCCACCACCTCTCCTCTCCACCACCCCTCCCCTCCTCTCCACCACCCCTCCCCTCCTCTCCACCACCCTCCTCTCCACCACCCCCTCCCCCTCCCACCACCCCTCCCCTCCTCTCCACCACCCCTCCCCTCCTCTCCACCACCCCTCCCCTCCTCTCCACCACCCCTCCTCTCCTCTCTACCACCCCTCCCCTCCACCACCCCTCCTCTCTCCACCACCCCTCCTTTCCTCTCCACCACCCCTCCTTTCCTCTCCACCACCCCTCCTTTCCTCTCCACCACCCCTCCCACCTTCCTCTCCACCCCTCCCCCTCCCCTCCCCTCCTCTACCTCTCCACCCCTCCCCTCCTCTCCACCACCCCTCCCCTCCTCTCCACCACCCCTCCCCTCCTCTCCACCACCCCTCCCCTCCTCTCTACCTCCACCCCTCCCCTCCTCTCTACCACCCCTCCTCTCCTCTCCACCACCCCTCCTTTCCTCTCCACCACCCCTCCTTTCCTCTCCACCACCCCTCCTCTCTCCACCACCCCTCCTCCTCTCCACCACCCCTCCCCTCCTCTCCACCACCCCTCCTCTCCACCACCCCTCTCCCCTCCTCCTCCACCACCCCTCCCTCCTCTCCACCACCCCTCCCTCCTCTCCACCACCCCTCCCCTCCTCTCCACCACCCCTCCCCTCCTCTCCACCACCCCTCCCCTCCTCTCCACCACCCCCCCCACCACCCCTCCCCTCCTCTCCACCACCCCTCCCCACCCTCCCCTCCACCACCCCTCCCCTCCTCTCCACCACCCCTCCCCTCCTCTCCACCACCCCTCCCCTCCTCTCCACCACCCCTCCCCTCCTCTCCACCCCCCTCCACCACCCCTCCCCTCCTCTCCACCACCCCTCCCTCCTCTCCACCACCCCTCCCCTCCTCTCCACCACCCCTCCCCCACCACCCCTCCTCTCCACCTCCCCTCCACCTCCACCCCCCTCTCCACCACCCCTCCTCTCCACCACCCCTCCCCACCACTCCTCTCCACCACCCCCTCTCCCCTCCTCTCCACCACCACCTCCCCTCCTTTCCACCACCCCTCCCCTCCTTTCCACCACCCCTCCCCACCACTCCTCTCCACCACCCCACCACTCCTCTCCACCACCCCTCCCCTCCTCTCCACCACCCCTCCCCTCCTCTCCACCACCCCTCCCCTCCTCTCCACCACCCCTCCCTCCTCTCCACCACCCCTCCCCTCCTCTCCACCACCCCTCCCCTCCTCTCCACCACCCCTCCCCTCCTCTCCACCACCCCTCCCCTCCTCTCCACCACCCCTCCCCTCCTCTCCACCACCCCTCCCCTCCTCTCCACCTCCCCTCTTCTCCACCCCCCTCTCCACCACTCCTCTCCACCACCCCTCCCCACCACTCCTCTCCACCACCCCTCCCCTCCTCTCCACCACCACCTCCCCTCCTTTCCACCACCCCTCCCTCCTTTCCACCACCCCTCCCCACCACTCCTCTCCACCACCCCACCACTCCTCTCCACCACCCCTCCACTCTCCCACCACCCCTCCTCCTCTCCACCACCCCTCCCCTCCTCTCCACCACCCCTCCCCTCCTCTCCACCACCCCTCCCCTCCTCTCCACCACCCCTCCCCTCCTCTCCACCACCCCTCCCCTCCTCTCCACCACCCCTCCCCTCCTCTCCACCACCCCTCCCCTCCTCTCCACCACCCCTCCCCTCCTCTCCACCACCCCTCCCCTCCTCTCCACCACCCCTCCCCTCCTCTCCACCACCACCTCCCCTCCTTTCCACCACCCCTCCCCACCACTCCTCTCCACCACCCCTCCCCACCACTCCTCTCCACCACCCCACCCCTCCCTCCTCCACCACCCCTCCCCTCCTCTCCACCACCCCTCCCCTCCTCTCCACCACCCTCCCCTCCTCTCCACCACCCCTCCCCACCTCCACCCCCTCCCCTCCTCTCCACCATCCCTCCCCTCCTCTCCACCACCCCTCCCCTCCTCTCCACCACCCCTCCCCTCCTCTCCACCACCCCTCCCCTCCTCTCCACCACCCCTCCTCTCCACCACCCCTCCTCCTCTCCACCACCCCTCCTCTCCACCACCCCTCCCCTCCTCTCCACCACCCCTCCCCTCCTCTCCACCACCCCTCCCCACCCCCTCCCCTCCTCTCCACCACCCCTCCCCACCCCTCCCCTCCTCTCCACCACCCCTCCCCACCCCCCCCCTCCTCTCCACCACCCCCTCCCAACCTCCCTACCACCCCTCCTCAACTCTCTACCACCCCCACCACCCCTCCTCTCCTCTCCACCACCCCTCCCCCCTCCTCTCCTCTCCACCACCCCTCCCCTCCTCTCCTCTCCACCACCCCTCCCTCCCTCCTCTCCTCTCCACCACCCCTCCCCTCCTCTCCTCTCCACCACCCCTCCCCTCCTCTCCTCAACTCTCTACCACCCCCACCACACCTCCCCTCCTCTCCTCTCCACCACCCCTCCCCTCCTCTCCTCTCCACCACCCCTCCCCTCCTCTCCTCTCCACCACCCCTCCCCTCCTCCCTCTCCACCACCCCTCCCCTCCTCTCCTCTCCACCACCCCTCCCCTCCTCTCCTCTCCACCACCCCACCCCTCCTCTCCTCTCCACCACCCCTCCCCTCCTCTCCTCTCCACCACCCCTCCCCTCCTCTCCTCTCCACCACCCCTCCCCTCCTCTCCTCTCCACCACCCCTCCCTGCCTAATGGCCTGTACCCAGTTGGTGGTTAAGTCTACTCTCATCCCCTCCTGAATGGAAGATTTAAGAAGACCCGGGTACTAATACTAATTTCAAATACATTATCTGGGCTTAATTGACCTTCCTGTTGCAATTGAACTAAACTCAAGACAGGCTGAAAGCATTTTGCAAGGTTTTCCGATAATATTTGAACCCAGATGTGCTACTCTGGTGACCCCCGTGTGGTCCTTAGTTTAACTGTTGCTTTTAATCCTAAAGATAAAAGGAGGCCTGTTTTATTTTATATCTTATGTGTTTTTAATCGTAATATATGTAAAACAGATTTAAGAGCTACTTTTGGTGGGACAGAACATTATGGTAATTAATCTACTGGGTAGGGCAGGCTTCATCTCTGCCTAGTCCCGGGCAGGGCAGGCTTCATCTCTGGCTAGTCCCGGGCAGGGCAGGCTTCATCTCTGGCTAGTCCCGGGCAGGGCAGGCTTCATCTCTGGCTAGTCCCGGGCAGGGCAGGCTTCATCTCTGGCTAGTCCCGGGCAGGGCAGGCTTCATCTCTGGCTAGTCCCGGGCAGGGCAGGCTTCATCTCTGGCTAGTCCCGGGCAGGGCAGGCTTCATCTCTGGCTAGTCCCGGGCAGGGCAGGCTTCCCGGGCAGGGCAGGCTTCATCTCTGGCTAGTCCCGGGCAGGGCAGGCTTCATCTCTGGCTAGTCCCGGGCAGGGCAGGCTTCATCTCTGGCTAGTCCCGGGCAGGGCAGGCTTCATCTCTGGCTAGTCCCGGGCAGGGCAGGCTTCATCTCTGGCTAGTCCCGGGCAGGGCAGGCTTCATCTCTGGCTAGTCCCGGGCAGGCACAGACAATTTGCCAATTCCAGTAGATTGAATCTGCTGGAATTGGCAACTGCAGTCATATCTCTTATACAGCCTTGATTACAGTTTAGTCATACATAACCTGTTCCCAATAGATAAGAGGGGAATTAGTAGACTGAACGCTGACCGCAGGACTGGTCTTCTGCTTGTACCTTTAGTCCTCTCTACCACCCCTCCCCTCCTCTCCTCTCCTCTCTACCACCCCTCCTCTCCTCTCCTCTCTACCACCCCTCCCCTCCTCTCCTCTCTACCACCCCTCCCCTCCTCTCCTCTCTACCACCCCTCCTCTCCTCTCCTCTCTACCACCCCTCTCCCACCCCTCCTCTCTACCACCCCTCCTCCTACCACCCTCCTCTCTACCACCCCTCCTCTCTACCACCCCTCCTCTCTACCACCCTTCCTCTCTACCACCCTTCCTCTCTACCACCCTTCCTCTCTACCACCCCACCCCTCCTCTCCTCCCTACCACCCCTCCTCTCTACCACCCCTCCTCTCCTCTCTACCACCCCTCCTCTCTACCACCCCTCCTCTCTACCACCCCTCCTCTCTCTCTACCACCCCTCCTCCTCCACCCCTCCTCTCTACCACCCCTCTCTCTCCTCTCCACCACCCCTCTCCTCTCCACCACCCCTCTCCTCTCCACCACCCCTCCTCTCTACCACCCCTCCACCACCCCTCTCCTACCACCCCTCCTCTCTACCACCCCTCCTCTCTACTCCTCTCCTACCACCCCCTCCTCTCTACCACCCCTCCTCTCTACCACCCCTCCTCCTACCACCCCTCCACCACCCCTCTCTACCACTCCTCTCTACCACCTCTCCTCTCTCCACCCCTCCCTCTACCTCTCCTCTGGTCTTCTCTCCACCTCCTCTCCTCTCCTCTCTACCACCCCTCTCCTCTCCTCTCCACCACCCCTCTCCTCTCCTCTCTACCACCTCTCCTCCTCTCCACCACCCTCCCCTCTCTCCTCTGGTCTTCTTTCCACCCCTCTCCTCTCCTCTCTACCACCCCTCCCTCTGGTCTTCTGCCACCCCTCCTCTCCTTTCTACCACCTCTCCTCTCCTCTCTACCACCCCTCCTCTCCTCTCTACCACCCCTCCTCTCCTCTCTACCACCTCTCCTCCTCTCCACCTCCCCTCCTCTCCTCTGGTCTTCTGCTTGTACCTTTAGTCCCCTCCCCTCCTCTCTACCACCCCTCCTCTCCCCTCCTCTCCTCTCCTCTTCTCTGGTCTTCTGCTTGTACCTCCTCTCCCTCTCCTTTCCCCTCCTCTCCTCTTCTTTCCACCTCCCCTCCTCTCCCTCTCCTCTCCTCTCCACCTCTCCTCCTCTCCCCTCCCCTCCTCTCCCCCCCCCCTCCTCTCCTCTCCTCTCCACCTCCTCTCCTCTCCACCTCCCCCGCCTCTCCACCTCCCCTCCTCTCCCCCCTCTCCACCTCCTCTCATCTCCCCTCCCTCCTCCTCCTCCTCTGGTCTTCTGCTTGTACCTTTAGTCCCCTCCCCTCCTCTCTACCACCCCTCCTCTCCCCCCTCCTCTCTTCTTTCCACCTCCTCTCCTCTCCTCTTCTTTCCACCTCCTCTCCCCTCCTCTTCTTTCCACCTCCTCTCCCCCACCTCCTCTTCTTTCCACCTCCTCTCCCCTCCTCTTCTTTCCACCTCCTCTCCCACCCCCTCTTCTTTCCACCTCCTCTCCCACCTCTTCTTTCCACCTCCTCTCCCCTCCTCTTCTTTCCACCTCCTCTCCCCCCTCCTCTCTTTCCACCCCTCCTCTCCCCTCCTCTTCTTTCCACCTCCTCTCCCCTCCTCTTCTTTCCACCTCCTCTCCTCCTCTTCTTTCCACCTCCTCTCCTCCTCTCTCTTTCCACCTCCTCTCCTCTCCACTCCCCTCCTCTCCTCTCCTCTCCTCTCCCTCCTCTTCTCCCACCTCCTCTCCCCTCCTCTCCTTTCCACCTCCCTCCCTCCTCTCTTTCCACCCCTCTCCTCTCCTCTCTTTCCACCTCCTCTCCCCTCCTCTTCTTTCCACCCCTCTCCTCTGGTCTTCTCTTTCCACCTCCTCTCCCCTCCTCTTCTTTCCACCTCCTCTCCTCTCCTCT
>NC_060175.1:6142439-6167439 GCF_021184085.1 Oncorhynchus gorbuscha
GTAGGCAGAAGCAGGCGCGTAAACATAAATTCAAACAGCACTTTCTTGCGTTTTGCCAGCAGCTCTTCGTTGTGCGTCAAGCATTGCGCTGTTTATGACTTCAAGCCTTTCAACTCCTGAGATGAGGCTGGTGTAACCGAAGTGAAATGGCTAACTAGTTAGCGCGCGCTAATAGCGTTTCAAACGTCACTCGCTCTGAGACATGGTGTAGTTGTTCCCCTTGCTCTGCATGGGTAACGCTGCTTCGAGGGCGGCTGTTGTCGATGTGTTCCTGGTTCGAGCCCAGGTAGGGGCGAGGAGGGGGACGGAAGCTATACTGTTACACTGGCAATACTATAGTGCCTATAAGAACATCCAATAGTCAAAGGTGTATGAAATACAAATGGTATAGATGGAAATAGTCCTATAATAACTACAACCTAAAACTTCTTACCTGGGAATATTGAAGTCTCATGTTAAAAAGGAACCACCAGCTTTCATATGTTATCATGCTCTGAGCAAGGAACTGAAACGTTAGCTTTTTTACATGGCACATATTGCACTTTTACTTTCTTCTCCAACACTGTGTTTTTGCATTATTTAAACCAAATTGAACATGTTTCATTATTTATTTAGGGCTACATTTATTTTATTGATGTATTATATTAAGTTAAAATAAGTGTTCATTCAATATTGTTGTAATTGTCATTATTAGAAATAAATAAATATAAGAAAATCGCCTTTTTTGGCCCTCCAATAATCGCTATCGGCGTTGAAAAATTATAATCGCTCGACCTCGACTCTCTAATATTTGTGGATCTGTGTAATCTGAGGGAAATATGTGTCTCTAATATGGTCATACGTTGGACAGGAGGTTAGGAAGTGCAGCTCAGTTTCCACCTCATTTTGTGGGCAGTGAGCACATAGCCTGTCTTCTCTTGAGAGCCATGTCTGCCTACGGCGGCCTTTCTCAATAGCAAGGCTATGCTCACTGAGTCTGTACGTAGTCAAAGCTTTCCTTCAGTTTGGTTCAGTCACAGTGGTCAGGTATTCTGCCACTATGTACTCTCTGTTCAGGGTCAAATAGCATTCTAGTTTACTCTGTTTCTTTGTTAACTACATGACACATTGGAAATAATTATGTTTTTGTTTTCTCATGATTTGGTTGGGTCTAATTGTGCTGCTGTCCTGGGGCTCTGTGGGGTGTGTTTGTGTTTGTGAACAGAGCCCCAGGACCAGCTTGCTTAGGGGATTCTTCTCCAGGTTCATCTCTCTGTAGGTGATGGCTTTGTTGTGGAAGGTTTGGGAATCACTTCCTTTTAGGTGGTTGTAGAATTTAACAACTCTTTTCTGGATTTTGATAATTAGTGGGTATCGGCCTAATTCTGCTCTGCATGCATTATTTGGTGTTTTACGTTGTACACGGAGGATATTTCTTTCAGAATTCTGCGTGCAGAGTCTCAATTTGGTGTTTGTCCCATTTTGTGAATTCTTGGTTGGTGAGCGGACCCCAGACCTCACAACCATAAAGGGCTGATTCAAGTATTTTTAGCCAGATCGGTATGTCAGATTGTATGTTCCGTTTGATGGCATAGAAGTCCCTTGTTGCCTTGTGTCTCAGATCGTTCACAGCTTTGTGGAAGTTACCTGTGGTGCTGATGTTTAGGCCGAGGGATGTATAGTTTGAGGGATGTATAGTTTGATGTTTAGGCCGAGGTATGTATAGTTTGAGGGATGTATAGTTTGATGTTTAGGCCGAGGGATGTATAGTTTGAGGGATGTATAGTTTGATGTTTAGGCCGAGGGATGTATAGTTACGTGTTTAGGCCGAGGGATGTATAGTTACGTGTTTAGGCCGAGGGATGCATAGTTACGTGTTTAGGCCGAGGGATGCATAGTTACGTGTTTAGGCCGAGGGATGCATAGTTACGTGTTTAGGCCGAGGGATGTATAGTTACGTGTTTAGGCCGAGGGATGCATAGTTACGTGTTTAGGCCGAGGGATGTATAGTTACGTGTTTAGGCCGAGGGATGCATAGTTACGTGTTTAGGCCGAGGGATGCATAGTTACGTGTTTAGGCCGAGAGATGCATAGTTACGTGTTTAGGCCGAGGGATGCATAGTTACGTGTTTAGGCCGAGGGATGCATAGTTACGTGTTTAGGCCGAGGGATGCATAGTTACGTGTTTAGGCCGAGGGATGCATAGTTACGTGTTTAGGCCGAGGGATGCATAGTTACGTGTTTATGCATAGTTTTTTGTGGGTTCAAGGGCAACGGTGTCTAGATGGAATTTGTATTTGTGGTCCTGGCGACTGGACCTTTTTTGGAACACCATTATTTTGGTCTTACTGAGATTTATTTGCTACGTGAGATTTATTTCATAATGATTACGAACTTTCATAATGATTACGTTGTTCCCAGTGTACAGACATATGCAGGACACTTGACTTCCCGGCAACTTTGAGAAAAAAACACTATATATCGGAGTTGTGCCTGGTCATCTCTAGTTACCACAGTCATAAAGCCTACCTATTTCTACAATTTCTCATCTTTAACTGTTATTTTAAACCTCACCCCTCCGCTAACCTACCTTTGTGGCTGTGGTAACTAGTGTAAACAGCTGTGCCTGTTGTTCCACGCGTAGCACACGATCTTGCCTCCTCCCAACTGCCATTTTTGAAGAATCGTATTTTCCTTGTGAGAGAGGCCACTACAGTATCAGGCCAATACAATGGATCATCTGTGGTCATATTCAGGGCTTGGCGATGGCTTTCTGTACAGTCCCTTTATAATGGAAGCAAACTCATTCCTTTTCTTCCTCTCTTGTCTTTAGATTTGGGACATGAGTGATGATGAGAGCATCTGAGAGGGAGGACGGAACCCGAAACATCAAGAGTTCTAGAATCGGAACACGGAACACATTCTACTGCGTTCCAACAAGCCGTCACTTCTCCTCTCTTCTGGTCAGAGTTCAGAACATATATAATGGGCCTTCTTCACTATTATTATTTTCTAAACCCCAGTTGGTGTTTACGTATGCCCCCCCGATACAGTTTTAATAACGGCTAACAACATTTGAAGTGGTCATAGTTGAATTAAGAATATAAGGGTCTTCCAGTATTTTCTGAAACTGTTTTGAATTGACGTTGGGTATCATCGGACAGGATGAAAAAAAAACATCTTTAAAATGCCACTGATAATATTATCATCTAATAAACCATCAGTGTCACTCTCATGACAACTAATATGGTGAGACGTTCTGTTCTGTTCCTTCCGTGTTCTGAAGGGGAATGTAAAGATATATTTTGAAGATTGCTGAAAATGTTTAAATGCTTTTCAGTCTATCTTGAATCGTTTGTTATTTGTTTTTCCCAGATAAGTTGTCCTGATTACGATCCAGCTCACTGTCTGTCAACTGATTTCACTTGTACCATACGCTGACTCCTTAACAGTTGGGAACGTATACATTTCCCAGATTGACCTTCTCCTGTAACATACAGTATATAAATATATATATATGTAACACAGGTACGCTCTTTACTATTGCTCTTCCAGTTTCAGGGACTTTTCACACATTTACGTCCATCCAGATGATTACACTGTGTAAATATGGCTTGATGTAGACCTACATACATACCAGTACAACATACAATAGGAACTGCTTTTACAACCCCCGAGGGGTAGGTATCACGGTTTGTGAAACACAGAATGATGCCACCACTCCTCCGTACAGTTCTCCATATTTTGTCATGTCGTATCTTGTTCTTTTTTTTTTTTGTATCATCTTTGTCAAGTACAGATAAAAGCCATATTTGACTCTTACATTGGATGTAAATCAAATTAAATGTTCCCTGTATGGATGTTGTCCTCTTCATTTCATCTACATTAACCACATCTATATATATATATATATATAAGTTTCACTGTACCGGCCGTGTGTACTTAGACTTGCATGGCTTAATCTTTGAGACAAGCATATGCTACTGGCAGGATCAACCAGGTAGCCACTCACAACGTAGATATATATATATATATACACACACACACTTGAGTACCAAACATTAAGAACACCTTCCTAAGTTGAATCTTCCCTGCTCCACTTTTGCCCTCAGAACAGCCTGAATTCTTCGGGGCATGGACTGTACAAGGTGTCGAAAGCGTTTCAACAGGGATGCTGGTCCATGTTGACTCCAATGCTTCCCCACAGTTGTGTCAAGTTGGCTGGATGTCCTTTTGGGTGGTCGACCATTCTTGAATCACACGGGAAACTGTTGAGTGTGGAAAAACCCAGCAGCGTTGCAGTTCTTGACACGTTCAAACAGGTGTGCCTGGCACCTACTACCATACCCTGTTTAAAGGCACTTAAATCTGTCGTCTTGCCCATTCACCCTCTGAATAGCACACGTACACAATCCATGTCTCAAGGCTTAAAAATCCTTCTTTAACCCTGTCTCCTCCCCTTCATCTACACTGATTGAAGTGGATTTAACAGGTGACATCAATAAGGAATCATCACCTGGTCTGTCATAGAAAGAGCAGGTGTGTACATACAAAGAAAAAACAGGTTTTTAGAAATGTTTGCAAATTTTGTATTTTTTTAAAAATCAACTGAAATGTATATTTTAAAAATGTATGGACATATCACACAAGGATTCAGACTCTTTACTCTGTACTTTGTTGAAGCACCTTTGGCAGCGATTACAGCCTAGAGTCTTCTTGGGTATGTTGCTACAAGCTTGGCACACCTGTATTTGGGGAGTTTCTCCCATTCTTCTCTGCAGATCCTCTCAAACTCTGTCAGGTTGGATGGGGAGCGTCGCTGCACTGTTATAATTAATTACACTTTGGATGGTGTGTCAATACACCCAGTCACTACAAAGATACAGTCGTCCTTCCAAACTCAGTTGCCGGAGAGGAAGGAAACCGCTCAGGAATTTCATCATGAGGCCAATGGTGACTTTTAAACAGTTACAGAGTTTAATGGCCGTGACAGGAGAAAACTGAGGATGGATCAACCCTGTAGTTACTCCACTAACCTAAATGGGTGAAAAATGAGGAAGTATGTACAGAATAAACATTTTCCAAAACATGCATCCTGTTTGCAGCAAGGCACTAAAGTAATGCTGCAAAAAATGTGAACTTTTTGTCCTGAATACAAAGCAGTATGTTTGGGGCAAATCTAACACAACACATCACTGAGAACCCCTTCATATTATCAAGAATGGTGGAAGCTGCATCTTGTTATGGGTTTACTTGTCATCAGCAAGGACTAGGGAGTTGTTTAGGATAAAAAATAAACATAACAGAGCTAAATCCTCGAGGAAAACCTGGTTCAGTCTGCTTTCCAACAGACACGGGGAGATGAATTTACCTTTCAACAGGACAATAACCTAAAACACAAGGTCAAATCTACACCGGGGTTGCCAAGGCGACGTTGAATGTTCCAGAGTGGCCAAGTTACAGTTGACTTGAATCGGCTTGAAAATCTAATGGCCTGAATATGGCTTCTAGCATTTGATCGACAACCAACTTGACAGAGCTTGAAGAACATTAAAAAGACTGTTCAATTATGCTACAATCCAGGTGTGGAAAGCCCTTAAGCCGTGTTCCCATTGGCAGTTTGAAGTGACTCAAATCCTATTTATTTGCATATCTGATTAGAATCTGTTCTTTCCCCCCCCCTAACTGTTTTTTAGGCTGTTATTCTGCATATCTTGTTGCTTGCGCATGTGGTATAACTAACTAGCTCGGTACTTGTTTACAAACTAACTCCCATTTTGAAAGTTGAACCATCTTGTTATTTTTTTTAAGGTTTTCAAAGTGTTTGTCACACTATAATTTTGAACCTTTAAAAGCAACCGGGAAACGTCCATGACAGGAATCGTTGTCACCTTAGCTTGCTACATAACGTCTGAGTGATAAAGGAAGCGCGACCACCGCCGCACCACCAATCAGCTTGCACCGCCGCACCACCAATCAGCTTGCACCGCCGCACCACCAATCAGCTTGCACCGCCGCACCACCAATCAGCTTGCACCACCGCACCCGTCGTTACTATGACAACTAGCGTAGCCTTATCAGGAAATGACTGCTGTCTGAACACACCGATCTGATTCGGTTGTAAAAACTTGATTGGGACAGTCAGTGTTTACAAAACGGACTAGAAAAATACAACTGATTTGAACATTTAAAAAGCCTTCAGTGTGAACAAAGGCTTTCAAGATTTACCCAGAAATACTCACAGTTTTGTAATCGCTGCCAAAGGGGTGTAAAATACTCATGTAAATGAGATATTTCACTGTCAAAAAATAAATAAATATATTTAATACATTTTGAATTCAGGCTGTAACACAAAATGTGGAAAAGGGAAGGGGTGTGAATAATTTCTGAAGGCTCTTATATATATATTATATATATATTTATATATTACATATACGGCCAGTTATATATACCGCTCCTGCAGATGCGGCGTCCGGTGGCCGTGGCTCGCTATGTAAAGCAGGCGGACAGGCATCCCGTTACTGTTTGATTGAACGTTAGTTCACTAATTTGTCCCATTCTAAGTGACTTGAGTGTGTTATGATCGCTGGTCCCAGGCCCACCGGAGACAGTATCTCACAAACTAACAAATAACGGCACAGTACAACAAGTCGTGTGCAGAACGACATCATGGAACTCACAACTCGTCGATATCCCGGTTTCTGATTGGCTATTTGCAGCAGATGACCACACCAGGTTCCACTCCTATCAGGTAAGAACAGGAAGCAGCGACGCCATCACCAACACTGGACAATTGAGTGGAAAAACATCGCCTGGACCGACGAATCCCACTTAATATAATAATAATAATAATTGCCATTTAGCAGATGCTTTTATCCAAAGCGACTTAAAGTCATGTGTGCATACATTCTACGTATGGGTGGTCCCGGGGATCGAACCCACTACCCTGGCGTTACAAGCGCCATGCTCTACCAACTGAGCTACAGAAGGACACCCACTTCCTGTGCGTCATGCTGATGGTAGAGTAATGGACCAATTCTGTCTTATGTAAAAGTATAAATCACTTCCAATTCCTTATATTAAGCAAACCAGACATTTTATTGTACAGATAGCCAAGGGCACACTCCAACACAGACATAATTTACAAACAGTGTGTGTTTAGTGAGTCCACCAGATCACAGGCAGTAGTGGGATGCCCAGGGATATTCTCTTGACAAGTGCATCGATTTTTAAAATGTTCTGTCCTGCTAAGCATTCAAAATGTAACGAGTACTTTTGGGTGTCAGAGGAAAATGTATGGAGTAAAAAAGTTTATACTTTTCTTTAGGAATGTAGTGAAGTAAAACAGTTGTCAAAAATATAAATAGTTAAGTAAAGTACAGATACCCCCAAAACCTACTTATTATAAAGTATTTATACTTAAGTACTTTACAACTGTTTATATATATATATATATATATATATATATATAGCTCAACATACTAATAGCCGTTCTAATGTAGTAATAACAAGTGACCCGACTGATCCACCACGTTCTAGTATCTATTAACACATAAAATATACCATTAATAACTAGTGTAGTACTGGGACAGACTGTAATAACTAGTGTAGTACTGGGACAGACTCTGTAATAACTAGTGTAGTACTGGGACAGACTGTAATAACTAGTGTAGTACTGGGACAGACTTGGTAATAACTAGTGTAATACTGGGACAGACTGTAATAACTAGTGTAGTACTGGGACAGACTGTAATAACTAGTGTAGTACTGGGACAGACTTGGTAATAACTAGTGTAGTACTGGGACAGACTCCGTAATAACTAGTGTAGTACTGGGACAGACTGTAATAACTAGTGTAGTACTGGGACAGACTGTAATAACTAGTGTAGTACTGGGACAGACTTGGTAATAACTAGTGTAGTACTGGGACAGACTTGGTAATAACTAGTGTAGTACTGGGACAGACTCTGTAATAACTAGTGTAGTACTGGGACAGACTCGGTAATAACTAGTGTAGTACTGGGACAGACTCTGTAATAACTAGTGTAGTACTGGGACAGACTCTGTAATAACTAGTGTAGTACTGGGACAGACTCGGTAATAACTAGTGTAGTACTGGGACAGACTCGGTAATAACTAGTGTAGTACTGGGACAGACTCTGTAATAACTAGTGTAGTACTGGGACAGACTGTAATAACTAGTGTAGTACTGGGACAGACTTGGTAATAACTAGTATAGTACTGGGACAGACTGTAATAACTAGTGTAGTACTGGGACAGACTGTAATAACTAGTGTAGTACTGGGACAGACTGTAATAACTAGTGTAGTACTGGGACAGACTGTAATAACTAGTGTAGTACTGGGACAGACTTGGTAATAACTAGTGTAGTACTGGGACAGACTGTAATAACTAGTGTAGTACTGGGACAGACTGTAATAACTAGTGGTAGTACATGGGACAGACTGTAATAACTAGTGTAGTACTGGGACAGACTGTAATAACTAGTGTAGTACTGGGACAGACTCTGTAATAACTAGAATGTATGCACAGACTAATAACTGTGTAGTACTGGGACAGACTTGGTAATAACTAGTGTAGTACTGGGACAGACTGTAATAACTAGTGTAGTACTGGGACAGACTGTAATAACTAGTTATACTACATCTGTAATAACTAGTGTAGTACTGGGACAGACTGTAATAACTAGTGTAGTACTGGGACAGACTGTAATAACTAGTGTAGTACTGGGACAGACTGTAATAACTAGTGTAGTACTGGGACAGACTCTGTAATAACTAGTGTAGTACTGGGACAGACTTGGTAATAACTAGTGTAGTACTGGGACAGACTCGGTAATAACTAGTGTAGTACTGGGACAGACTGTAATAACTAGTGTAGTACTGGGACAGACTTGGTAATAACTAGTGTAGTACTGGGACAGACTTGGTAATAACTAGTGTAGTACTGGGACAGACTCGGTAATAACTAGTGTAGTACTGGGACAGACTAGGTAATAACTAGTGTAGTACTGGGACAGACTTGGTAATAACTAGTGTAGTACTGGGACAGACTGGGTAATAACTAGTGTAGTACTGGGACAGACTGTAATAACTAGTGTAATACTGGGACAGACTTGGTAATAACTAGTGTAGTACTGGGACAGACTTGGTAATAACTAGTGTAGTACTGGGACAGACTGTAATAACTAGTGTAGTACTGGGACAGACTTGGTAATAACTAGTGTAGTACTGGGACAGACTTGGTAATAACTAGTGTAGTACTGGGACAGACTGTAATAACTAGTGTAGTACTGGGACAGACTTGGTAATAACTAGTGTAGTACTGGGACAGACTAATAACTAGTGTAGTACTGGGACAGACTTGGTAATAACTAGTGTAGTACTGGGACAGACTGTAATAACTAGTATAGTACTGGGACAGACTGTAATAACTAGTATAGTACTGGGACAGACTTGGTAATAACTAGTGTAGTACTGGGACAGACTGTAATAACTAGTATAGTACTGGGACAGACTGTAATAATTAGTGTAGTACTGGGACAGACTGTAATAACTAGTGTAGTACTGGGACAGACTGTAATAACTAGTGTAGTACTGGGACAGACTGTAATAGCTAGTATAGTACTGGGACAGACTTGGTAATAACTAGTGTAGTACTGGGACAGACTGTAATAACTAGTATAGTACTGGGACAGACTTGGTAATAACTAGTGTAGTACTGGGACAGACTTGGTAATAACTAGTGTAGTACTGGGACAGACTTGTAATAACTAGTGTAGTACTGGGACAGACTCTGTAATAAACAGTCATTATTGAACGCTAGGGACAGACTCAGACTTGGTAATAAACAGTAATAACCAATAACAAAGTGACCAGAAACAGTATTATAACCAAATAGCATAAGTGATCAGACCCGAGACACAACTTGAGGTTTAAGAGCAGTTTATTGTTCATCTTAAGTACAAAAAAAAAGTTGGCCTGCCAAAACCTTTTTAGTTGGAGGAACAAGGCCACAAAATGAAAGTTTAACACAGATGTACTAACAGCATGGACAGTAGAATACAGAATACTGTTTATTTAGTGTCTCATTGGTTGCACCTGAAATGGTACCTAAATTCCCTTCGTATCTGCTGTTGACTAGTACACTATACAGGGAAACGGTGCCATTTTGGATGCATATCATAGATGTGGAAGCACACAGTCTTCCTGGGATCTTCCATTAAATAACAGAGCTAATACAGTAGCATCTTTATCCCAAACTGGTTGGATGACCATCTGGCTTATACACCTGTTATTACTGGATCACAAAAAGAAGTCAAACAAGTTGGATGACAACGATATATTTTTTTGTTCAATTGTCTCAAGAGGCACATGGTTGAAATAAAGAGGGTTGGTTACAAATGAGACAATTCCTTATATATGTTGGGACATAACCGTTATTGTCTTTGTAGACTGTCTGCTGAGTGGCCTTTATGCAACATTATAACTGCCAAAATACACAAGTGGCTATCATCAATGCAGTGTTTTCAAATCATTTCTGTGTTCCTGCACTTTAACCTTTAAAAAAAAATAAAAAAAACATTCTAAAAAAAAAAAGTTTTTTTTTTTTACACCAAAAACAAGACGTTATAAAATGCATGATTGGACAAAAAGAAATAAGGGAAATTAAATAGCTACATGTCATTAACAAATTCATTGATCCTCCAAAAATACCTATGATTGTTTAATGTTCTCTGTACATTTCGTTACGCACAGCGTAATGATGGTCTTATAGTTACCTATATAAAAAAAAAAAAGACTTTGTCATGAAGTGATTTTCCTACAGCGTGTAGGGAATTGTGTTGCCCGAAGCAGAACAAGTGAGAGACTCCAAAATAACGTTAACTTTCCCCAAAAAACGGCCAGATTCTGTTTGGAGGATTCACACATTTTCTGCTTCTCCCTCCTGATCCTGTGAATCCTTCCAACCGGGATTTATTTTTTTTTTTTTTGAAAACCTGGGAATTTTAGGAAAAGTTATTAGAAATGAGGCAACCCTACTACTACCTAGTGACGGTAATGAAATGTGTTTTAGGATAAATGACTTCAGGACACTAGTGTCCCCTTCCCTCTGTGTTCATGCATTAAAGACAGTTCATTTCACCACAATGGCCTAAATAAAACGTTCTCTCGTAACATTTACAGAAAGTACAGACCGATTCATCTGTTATGAACTACTATAGATTAGAAGAGTTTCTTTACATCTAAACTCATTAAACATTAAAAGTCAATAATAATAACAACAACAACAGCTGACTGGCAGCTGGATCCCGGCCCTCAGAGAATATGTTTTCAGCTCCATCCCAAATGGTTCCCTATTCCCTACATAAGTGCACTACTTTTGGACAGACACGTTTGAGAAAAGCACCAAAAGAGAATATTGTCAAACGTCTTCCTCTTGCTCGTCTTCCTCTGAGGAGATGAAGGGCTGGTCAAACGTAGGGCGCTGCCTAGGACATAGGGTAGCATTTAGGAAGTGTAGCTTTAGTCAAATGTAAATATGCTAAAATGTCCAAAGGATATGAGTTGGGATGATGGAATGTAAGGACATGTATGAAGGGTTTTAAAGCGTTAAGATGAAAAGTGCCTCATAAACCCTTAGAGCTTTATCATGTTCTAGCACCCCCAGAGAAATTCTAGTTGGTTGGAGGATCCCTGGATTTTCCAGAATCTTCCAACCGGAATTTCCGGGAAATCTGGGAATTTTGGAAACATTTCTGGAATTTCACAACCCTAATCACCACCTTTCCGTTAATAAGTTAGTAGCTGAGAAGAATGAAACACCTGTACTAGGTTTCCTACAGGAAGGAATGTCTGCTGCTTTGGTACAGGAGGTAAAGGACAAGTCAGTTTCACAACCTGCCGCAGCCTATCTACCGCTATCTACGGCTACCTACCGCTACCTACCGCTAACTACGGCTATCTACCGCTATCTACGGCTACCTACCGCTAACTACGGCTACCTACCGCTAACTACGGCTACCTACCGCTATCTACCGCTAACTACGGCTATCTACGGCTAACTACAGCTACCTACTGCTACCTACAGCTACCTACTGCTAACTACAGCTACCTACCGCTAACTACAGCTACCTACCGCTACCTAGTGCTAACTACCGCTCCCTAGCGCTAACTACCGCTACCTAGCGCTAACTACCGCTAACTACCGCTACCTAGCACTAACTACCGCTACTTAGCACTAACTACCGCTACCTAGCACTAACTACCGCTACCTAGCACTAACTACAGCTACCTACCGCTACCTAGTGCTAACTACCGCTCCCTAGCGCTAACTACCCTACCTAGCGCTACCTAGCACTAACTACCGCTACACAACACAGTTGTTCATCAGAGAAGAAGAAACAACATCGAAAATACTAAATAAGGTCCATCTCTCTGGCTGGTTGTTTCATTCCTTTCTCTTATTCAGTCATGAAAAAAAAACTCTGTCGCATCCTGTACCAGGGATTATTAATAACGTTATAGAAACGTCATGTTAATGTTAGAGAGACGTTTAACGTTATAGAGACGTCATGTTAATGTTAGAGAGACGTTTAACGTTATAGAGACGTCATGTTAATGTTAGAGAGACGTTTAACGTTATAGAGACGTCACGTTAATGTTAGAGAGACGTTTAACGTTAGAGACGTCACGTTAACGTTATAGAGACGTCACGTTAACGTCGTAGAGACGTCACGTTAACGTCGTAGAGACGTCACGTTAACGTCGTAGTGACGTCACGTTAACGTCGTAAGACGTCACGTTAACGTCGTAGAGACGTCACGTTAACGTCGTAGAGACGTCACGTTAACGTCGTAGAGACGTCACGTTAACGTCGTAGAGACGTCACGTTAACGACGTAGAGACATCACGTTAACGTTGCAGATTATACTCCCAACTGATGAGATAGAGCAGTATAGAAGGCTGTCCTCTGTGTCGCTAGCTGGCTGCTCCCAGAGAGAATATGACTGAAGATACCTACATAATAACATGGAGTATAACTGTACCAGCAGTAAGTGAAACATACGACTATTACTGAACACAAATACAGCTAGAACAAAGTCTAGTATTAAGATTGAAATGTCTAATTAAACATGAATAGATACCAGCTATTTAAAAACAAACACGTCTTATTCTGTATGGTTATTTGTTCTAACCTTCAACCCACAGAGCCCAAATCTACCTACCAACCACACTGCAGAGAGAGAGAGAGAGGAGCTCTATTCTACACCATAGAGCCCAAATCTACCTACCAACCACACTGCAGAGAGAGAGAGAGAGGAGCTCTATTCTACACCATAGAGCCCAAATCTACCTACCAACCACACTGCAGAGAGAGAGAGCTCTCTATTCTAAACCATAGAGCCCAAATCTACCTACCAACCACACTGCAGAGAGAGAGAGCTCTCTATTCTAAACCATAGAGCCCAAATCTACCTACCAACCACACTGCAGAGAGAGAGAGATTCTAAACCATAGAGCCCAAATCTACCTACCAACCACACTGCAGAGAGAGAGAGAGAGCTCTATTCTAAACCATAGAGCCCAAATCTACCTACCAACCACACTGCAGAGAGAGAGAGAGAGGAGCTCTATTCTAAACCATAGAGCCCAAATCTACCTACCAACCACACTGCAGAGAGAGAGAGCTCTCTATTCTAAACCATAGAGCCCAAATCTACCTACCAACCACACTGCAGAGAGAGAGAGAGAGGAGCTCTATTCTAAACCATAGAGCCCAAATCTACCTACCAACCACACTGCAGAGAGAGAGAGAGAGGAGCTCTATTCTAAACCATAGAGCCCAAATCTACCTACCAACCACACTGCAGAGAGAGAGAGAGAGGAGCTCTATTCTAAACCATAGAGCCCAAATCTACCTACCAACCACACTGCAGAGAGAGAGAGAGAGGAGCTCTATTCTAAACCATAGAGCCCAAATCTACCTACCAACCACACTGCAGAGAGAGAGAGAGAGAGCCCAAATCTACCTACCAACCACACTGCAGAGCTCTATTCTAAACCATAGAGCCCAAATCTACCTACCAACCACACTGCAGAGAGAGAGAGAGAGAGAGGAGCTCTATTCTAAACCATAGAGCCCAAATCTACCTACCAACCACACTGCAGAGAGAGAGAGAGAGGAGCTCTATTCTAAACCATAGAGCCCAAATCTACCTACCAACCACACTGCAGAGAGAGAGAGAGAGAGAGGAGCTCTATTCTAAACCATGGAGCCCAAATCTACCTACCAACCACACTGCAGAGAGAGAGAGCTCTCTATTCTAAACCATAGAGCCCAAATCTACCTACCAACCACACTGCAGAGGGAGAGAGAGAGAGAGGAGCTCTATTCTAAACCATAGAGCCCAAATCTACCTACCAACCACACTGCATAGAGGGAGAGAGAGAGAGAGAGAGGAGCTCTATTCTAAACCATAGAGCCCAAATCTACCTACCAACCACACTGCAGAGAGAGAGAGAGAGAGAGAGAGAGAGAGAGAGAGAGGAGCTCTATTCTAAACCATAGAGCCCAAATCTACCTACCAACCAAACTGCAGAGAGAGAAAGAGAAAGAGAGAGAGAGAGCTCTCTCATTGGTTGCATCCGAAATGGTACCTAATTCAACAAATGCCTCATGAGGAATAGAAAATCAAAAAGAACAGACCAGATGTTAGAATAGAGAAAGATGCTCCGCCATCTCTCATCTCCGCCCCAGAATGAAAAGGTGGTTTTGACCACATGATGCAACGTCACAGAACCGAATCTCTGAACTTATAAAAGTATTGTTATAGCGTATGTTATCAGCATGTAGAGTGTAGCGTCTCCATCGTGAGGTTGATATGTAAAAATCCCAGGTCCCTCAACATTAGTGCAAATCAGTAGAGAGAAGAGGAGATGGGAGGAGAGGAGATGGGAGGAGAGGAGATGGGAGGAGAGGAGAGGATGAGGGTAGATGGGAGGAGAGAAGAGGAGATGGGAGGAGAGGAGATGGGAGGAGAGGAGATGAGAGGAGATGGGAGGAGAGGGATGAGGGTAGAGGAGAGGGAGAGAAGAGGAGATGGGAGGAGAGGAGATGGGAGATGGGAGGGTAGAGGAGATGGGAGGAAGAGGAGATGGGAGGAGAGGAGATGGGAGGAGAGGAGAGGATGAGGGAGGAGAGGAGAGAGGGAGAGAAGAGGAGATGGGAGGAGAGGAGATGGGAGGAGAGGAGATGGGAGGAGAGGAGATGGGAGGAGAGGAGAGGATGAGGGTAGAGGAGAGAGGAGAGAAGAGGAGATGGGAGGAGAGGAGAGGAGATGGGAGGAGAGGAGATGGGAGGAGAGGAGATGGGAGGAGAGGAGATGGGAGGGGAGGAGAGGAGATGGGAGGAGAGGAGATGGGAGGAGAGGAGAGGATGAGGGTAGAGGAGAGAGGAGAGAAGAGGAGATGGGAGGAGAGGAGATGGGAGGAGAGGAGATGGGAGGAGAGGAGATGGGAGGAGAGGAGAGGATGAGGGTAGAGGAGAGAGGAGAGAAGAGGAGATGGGAGGAGAGGAGAGGAGATGGGAGGAGAGGAGATGGGAGGAGAGGAGATGGGAGGATGGGAGGATGAGGAGAGGATGAGGGTAGAGGAGAGAGGAGAGAAGAGGAGATGGGAGGAGAGGAGATGGGAGGAGAGGAGATGGGAGGAGAGGAGATGGGAGGAGAGGAGATGGGAGGAGAGGAGAGGGATGAGGGTAGATGGGAGAGAGGAGAGAAGAGGGTAGATGGGAGGAGAGGAGAGGAGATGGGAGGAGAGGAGATGGGAGGAGAGGAGATGGGAGGAGGGAGAGGAGATGGGAGGAGAGGAGATGGGAGGAGAGGAGATGGGAGGAGAGGAGAGATGGGAGGAGAGGAGATGGGAGGAGAGAAGAGGAGATGGGAGGAGAGGAGATGGGAGGAGAGGAGATGGGAGGAGAGGAGAGGATGAGGGTAGAGGAGAGAGGAGAGAAGAGGAGATGGGAGGAGAGGAGAGGAGATGGGAGGAGAGGAGATGGGAGGAGAGGAGATGGGAGGAGAGGAGATGGGAGGAGAGGAGAGGATGAGGGTAGAGGAGAGAGGAGAGAAGAGGAGATGGGAGGAGAGGAGATGGGAGGAGAGGAGATGGGAGGAGAGGAGAGAGAGATGGGAGGAGAGGAGATGGGAGGAGAGAAGAGGAGATGGGAGGAGAGGAGATGGGAGAGGATGAGGGATGGGAGGAGAGGAGATGGGAGGAGAGGAGAGGATGAGGGTAGAGGAGAGAGGAGAGAAGAGGAGATGGGAGGAGAGAAGAGGAGATGGGAGGAGAGGAGAGGAGAGAAGAGGATGAGGGTAGAGGAGAGAGGAGAGAAGAGGAGATGGGAGGAGAGGAGGAGGGTAGAGGAGAGAGGAGAGGAGGAGGGTAGAGGAGATGGGAGGAGAGAAGAGGAGATGGGAGGAGAGAAGAGGAGATGGGAGGAGAGGAGATGAGAGGAGATGGGAGGAGATGGGAGGAGAGGAGATGGGAGGAGAGGAGATGAGATGGGAGGAGAGGAGATGAGAGGAGATGAGAGGAGATGGGAGGAGAGGAGATGGGAGGAGAGGAGATGAGATGGGAGGAGAGAAGAGGATGAGGGTAGAGGAGAGAGGAGAGAAGAGGAGATGGGAGGAGAGGAGGAGGGTAGAGGAGAGAAGGAGGGTAGAGGAGAGAGGAGAGAAGAGGAGATGGGAGGAGAGGAGGAGGGTAGAGGACGGGAGACTTTACAGTGGGGTGCCAGAGAGATGGAAAGGAAAATGAATCAGATGGATGAAATTAAATAATGGCTTATTTTTTTAAATGGGGTGACAGATTTGCATTCCGAGTTCTCTTTGGTAACGAAGGCACGTGGTTGGCTGAGCTGCTTCTCCATATAGAATCCATAGGATAGAAACAAACGCTTTTCTTGTCAACGTTTTTTGGGCATCCAATAACACAAACCAATAACAAACCTACTTCAACCAAATAATACAATCCAACTAAATGCCAAAAAGGAAACCCCCCTCTATCCTCTATGTACATGGCTATATAGCTAGCTATTAACACAGCTCTCTGTGGGGCCAAAATCATTCAGGGTAGTCATACCAGGGACCAAGGACAACCCCTCTTCCCAGCTAGAGAGCTACTCAGAGGATGCAGGGTTTTACTCCAGCCCTGTTATAAAGCAGGGTCGTATGCATTTGTGCACATTATAGCTCATTAACAACAGAAAAGGAAGTGAACACGACCCTGATCTAAAATCAGTTACTCCTCCGTATCTTGCTCCAGGTGTGTTAGACGGCGTTAGTGTAGGGCTGGAGCAAAACCAACAATACCCTCCCAGCAGCGGGTCAACCAGCCCTGTGGTTACAGTGAACAGGGTGGCGTATAACTGGCCTACTCTAGCTCCTCCCTTCAGGACACAACCGAAGGGGAGTGGTTGTGGTTGACCATGTGACTGTTGGGGGAGGAGTCAGGGGAGGAGGAGGAGCTTCCTTTGGCTTTGATCTGCAGCCAGGTTTCTCCTAAGGCCTTGGTGAAATGGTCATCCACAGAGTCGGTGATGGACACAGAGTTAGAGACGGGTTCCGGCTGCTTGTAGTTCCTCCCCAGGCTGCGACGGAAATGCTCCTCGATCACCGGGTCAACACACGCCCTATTGGCTGGAGAGAAGAGGAGAGAAGAGGAGAGGACATTTCACTTTTGTGTGAGGAGAGAGGAGGAAGAAGCAAACGACACAGACACATGTTCATTAAATCTACTACAGGACTATACATGTATTGACCCGTAAACCAGCCTACTGTCAGAGAGACCTGTTTCATAACGGCTGGCCGTGGAACAGTCCATTCCGGTGGTTTTTTTCCCTTGGACAAACTGATAGAACCTTAAGACTTAAAATAGAGGTCTCATGTTTGTATCCGTGTCATTATGGCATCTGACAGCTTCATTGAGACTATATCCATTTTAAAAGTAGTCCATTTCCTTCTTCCTTTGTGTTTGAAGAAAAAAGCATAAAAGCTTACATGGTTGATTTTACTGCCACCTGCTGTGCTGGAATCCTGAACTAACTCTTGTGGCCACTAGATGGCGGTGATATAGCTTAAAGCCGTTGCCATAATAGGCAACCCACTTTGAAGAAGACTCTCTGATCATTGGCCGATCGCTCCCAACACATTTGAATCCCCACCCAGTTGACTACTTTAACATGGTGGAAGCCCTCGATGGTAATGTCCATGCTAAAACCGGTTATATCTATGACGAGTCCTTTCATTCAAATCAGATTGTATTTGTCACATGCGCCGAAAACAACAGGTGTTGACTTTACCATGAAACGTTTCCTCACAAATCAACAATGCAGTTCAAGAAATAGAAAGAAGAAAATATTTTCTAACTAAACAAGTAAAAAAAATGTAATGTAAATAAAAGTAACAACAAAATGACATAACAATAACAAGGCTATATACAGGGGGTACCGGTAATTTGTAGGTAGGGGTAAAGGGACTATACATAGACAGTGATTAGCAGCAGTGAAAAACTATGTAAATAGTCTGAGGTACAGGAACAATGGTGGTCATCTTGAAGCATGTGGGGACAGCAGACTGGGATAGGGAGCGATTGAATATGTCCGCAAACACACTAGCCAGCTGGTCTGAACATGCTCTGAGGCCGTAGCTAGGGATGCTGTCTGGACCGACAGCTTTGTGAGGGTTAACATGTTTAAATGTCTCACTCACGTTGGCCACGGAGAAGAAGGGGAGGGGGCCGCAATCCTTGTTAGCGGGCCGCAACGGTGTATAATCCTCAAAGCGGGCAAAGATGGTGTTTAGTTTGTCTGGAAGCGAGACGTCAGTGTCCGTAACGTGGCTGATTTTCTTTTTCTAGTCCGTTATTTCCTGCCACATACGTCTTGCATTGAATTGCAACTCCACTTTGTCTCTATACCGACATTTCGCTTGTTTGATTGCCTTGCGGAGGGAATAACTACACTATTTATATTCGGCCATATTCCCAGACCTCTTTCCATGGTGAAATGCGGCGGTTCGCACTTTCAGTTTTGCGGGAATGCCGCCATCCATCCACAGTTTCTGGGTAGGTTTTAATTGTCACAGTGGGTACATCATCTCCAATGCATTTCCGTATAAACTCACTCACTGAGTCAGCGTATAGATCGATGTTATTCTCTGAGGCTGACCGGAACATATCCCAGTCTGCATGATCAAAACAATCTTAAAGAGTGGATTCTTATTGGTCAGACCAGTGTCGAATGGTTCTAGTCACGGATACAACCGGTTTGAGTTTCTGCCTATAAAGACCGTAGGAGCAAGATGGAGTCGTGGTCAGATTTGCCCAAAGGGAGGGCGAGGGAGGGCCTTATATGCATTGTGGAAGTTAGAGTAGCAGTGGTCGAGTGTAGTGTCCGCGCGAGTGCTGCAATCAATATGCTGATAGAATTTAGGGAGCCTTGTTTTCAGATTAGCTTTGTTAAAATCCCCAGCTACAATAAATGCAGCCTCAGGATATATGGTTTCCAGTTTACATAGAGTCCAGTGTAGTTCCATGAGGGCCGTCATGGTGTCTGCTTCAGGGGGAATGTACACAGCTGTGATGATAACCAACGAGAATTCTCTGGGGAGATAATATGGCCGACATTTGATTGTAAGGAATTCTAAGTCGGGTGAGCAGAAGGACTTGTGTTCCTGTACGTTATCATAAATACACCATGAGTTAATCATAAAGCATACACCGCCGCCCTTCCTGTTCCCAGAGAGGTGTTAATCTCTGTCGGCGCGATGCACGGAGAAGCTCGGTGGCTGAACCGATTCCGACAACATATCCCGAAAGAACCATGTTTCGTCTACCTTGTTGTCCAGAGACAATTGGACATTGGCGAGTAGTATACTCGGAAGCGGTGGGCGGTGTGCACGTCTACGGAGCCTGACCAAGAGGCCGCTCAGTCTGCCTCTTCTGCATCGACGTTGTTTTGGGTCGGCTTCTGGGATTAGATCCACTGTCCAGGGTGGAGGTCTGAACAGAGGATCCGCCTCGGGAAAGACATATTCCTGGTCATAATGTTGGCAAGTTGACGTCGCTCTTATATCCTGTAGTTCGTCCCGGCTGTATGTTAAGATTTCCTGGGGTAACAATGTAAGAAATAATAAATTTTAAAAAACGAAACACTGCAGAGTTTGCTAAGGACTCGAAGCGAGGCGACCTGTCGGCAAGATCTTGTGGTTCTGTACAGTGCCTTGCGAAAGTATTCGGCCCCCTTGAACTTTGCGACCTTTTGCCACATTTCAGGCTTCAAACATAAAGATATAAAACTGTATTTTTCGAGCTGTTTTGCAAGGAGGAATGGGAAAAAATTTCAGTCTCTCGATGTGCAAAACTGATAGACATACCCCAAGCGACTTACAGCTGTAATCGCAGCAAAAGGTGGCGCTACAAAGTATTAACTTAAGGGGGCTGAATAATTTTGCACGTCCAATTTTTCTGTTTTTGATTTGTTAAAAAAGTTTGAAATATCCAATAAATGTTGTTCCACTTCATGATTGTGTCCCACTTGTTGATTCTTCACAAAAAAATACAGTTTTATATCTTTATGTTTGAAGCCTGAAATGTGGCAAAAGGTTGCAAAGTTCAAGGGGGCAGAATACTTTCGCAAGGCACTGTATGTTATAATATTATAGTAGTATGCTACTTACAGCATACATGTACATATACTGTGTATAATATATATCATGGTATAGTACTTACAGTTGCTGGCTGGTCTCCTGCTGTAGTTGTTGGAACAGCCGTTGTTAGGCACGTTGTTGGAACAGCCGTTGTTAGGCAGGTTACAGTTACGGTTGTTGGCCGGAGCGCACGTTATCACTGACGGACGATTCTAAACACACACACACACACACACACACACACACACACACACACACACACACACACACACACACACACACACACACACACACACACACACACACACACACACACACACACACACACACACACACACACACACATTTAGGCATTTTGCATGTGGTTTGAAGACAACGTTTTACCTGCATGTTCTGAGCTTTGAAAGACTTGTCTCTCTCTCTCTACCTGCTGGCGTTCCACTGGACTGACGGTGGGCGAGATGGCGAGGGTGCGGGCGGCATCCATGTTGTTTTTAGTCAGGGCGAGAGGTTGGTCCATGGACAGGCAGGACATGTGGCGGTGGGGGGCGTACAGGTGGTGGTTGCCATGGAGACCCATGGAGGGGGCGGCGGCTCTCTCTATGGGGCTACGGCTGCGGTCCCTTGGGTCCTTGGAACTACAATAGTTTCCGTTGGAAGGCTTGCCTCTGTAGAGAGTAGGAGAAGATACCTTTTATTGCCCAATGAAAACTGGTCTTCTGTTTTATTCCAACCCCTCTAAGACAGACAGAGAACAAAGGTAATTCAATAGGGCAACGAAAAACACAACTTGTTGAACGAGCTCAGGTAGACCCCCCTCTCCCTGTTTGAGTGTTTTCTTCTGTTTGGTGCCTGGTGAAAGAGGACCCAGGAGAACAAGAGGAGGTTGTACGAGGAGGAGGAGGAGGAGAACAAGGAGGAAGAGAGAGGGAGGGCCATGGATGTCAGTGCACCAGGTAGTCATAGCAACACAGCTATGGGCACCAGGTAGTCATAGCAACACAGCTATGGGCACCAGGTAGTCATAGAAACACAGCTATGGGCACCAGGTAGTCATAGCAACACAGCTATGACACCAGGTAGTCACAGCAACACAGCTATGACACCAGGTAGTCACAGCAACACAGCTATGGACACCAGGTAGTCACAGCAACACAGCTATGGACACCAGGTAGTCACAGCAACACAGCTATGGGCACCAGGTAGTCACAGCAACACAGCTATGGACACCAGGTAGTCACAGCAACACAGCTATGGGCACCAGGTCGTCACAGGAACACAGCTATGGACACCAGGTCGTCACAGCAACACAGCTATGACACCAGGTAGTCACAGCAACACAGCTATGGGCACCAGGTAGTCATAGCAACACAGCTATGGGCACCAGGTAGTCATAGCAACACAGCTATGGGCACCAGGTAGTCATAGCAACACAGCTATGGGCACCAGGTAGTCATAGCAACACAGCCATGGACACCAGGTAGTCACAGCAACACAGCTATGGACACCAGGTAGTCACAGCAACACAGCTATGGACACCAGGTAGTCACAGCAACACAGCTATGGGCACCAGGTAGTCACAGCAACGGACACCAGGTAGTCACAGCTATGGGCACCAGGTCGTCACAGCAACACAGCTATGGACACCAGGTAGTCACAGCAACGGACACCAGGTAGTCACAGCAACACAGCTATGGGCACCAGGTAGTCACTTAAATATTTCGACTTCCCCATTCACCCTCTGAATGGCACACATACACAATCCATGTCTCAATTGTCTGAAGGCTTAAAAATCCTTTAACCTGTCTCCTTCCCTTCATCTTCACTGATTGGAGTGGATTTAACAGGTGACATCAATAAGGAATCATAGCTTTCACCTGGATTCATTTGGTAAGTCTGTCATGGAAAAAGCAGGTGTTGCTAATGTTTTGTACACAGTGTACATACACTGAACAAATAGGATGGTTTGGGATGAGTTGGACCGCAGAGTGAAGGAAAAGCAGCCAACAAGTGCTCAGCATATGTGGGAACTCCTTCACGACTGTTGGCAAAACATTCCTCATGAAGCTGGTTGAGAGAATTCCAAGAGTCTGCAAATCTGTCATCAAGGCAAAGGGTGGCTACTTTAAAGAATCTAAAATATATTTACTTTGTTGGTTACTACATGATTCCATGTGGGTTATTTCATAGTTTTGATGTCTTCACTGTTATTCTACCATGTAGAAAAGAGTACAAATAAATAAAAACCCTGAAATGAGTAGATAGGTGTCTCCAAACTATTAACTGGTACTGTTTGAACTGTAACTCAGTCAAATCTTTGAAATGGTTCCATTTTTCTAATCTATGTACACACAATACCTCATAACGACAAAGCAAAAACTGTTAGAAATATTTGCTGTGGTAAAGTCAATTGATTGGACATGATTTGGAAAGGCACACACCTGTCTATATAACGGTACCACAGTTAACAATCCACGACAGAGCAAAAACCGAGTCATGAGGTTGAAAGAATTGTCCGTAGAGGATTGAGTCGAGGCACAGATCTGGGGAAGGGTACCAAAACATTTCTGCAGCATTGAAAGTCACGTTACAGGAAGGTCGTCACGTTACAGGAAGGTCGTCACGTTACAGGAAGGTCGTCACGTTACAGGAAGGTCGTCACGTTACAGGAAGTCGTCACAGCATGTCGTCATGTTAATGAGAATTTGTTCTTAACTGATTTGCCTAGTTAAATTAAGGTTTCATTAAAAATATATATAATTATAATGAAACCACTCCCATAGTGCACCAGGTCAAGGTCATGTTCAACTCTACTTTAATACAGTGCTTTTGAAGCCTGGGGGTTCCCCCCCGAGGAGAGGTTGGAGAACCCCTGCTTTAATACACACCAGTTCAGCTATATTTCAGAACAACACCACAACAATACAAGGGGAAACACTGTTTACATTGTAAACAATGAGCCCTATTGATACATGTTACGACAGATCCATTAGCTGGTCTATTCTTCCACAAGGCAACTACAGAAGGAGAGTATTGAGGAAAACATCTGCAGTCAGTCCACTGTTACATCTACCACCTGCCCCCCAGCCAACGTCTTTATTTACCAACATAACACATCTGGTCAGCTGAGGGTGGGGAGGGTGTAGAGAGAGAGAGAGAAAGGGGGAGGTGTAGCGAGAGAGAGAGAGAGAGAGAGAGAGAGGGTGTGTGTAGAGAGAGAGGGGTGTGTAGAGAGAGAGGGGTGTGTGTAGAGAGAGAGATAGAGAGAGAGAGGGGTGTGTAGAGAGAGAGGGGTGTGTGTAGCGAGAGAGATAGAGAGAGAGAGAGGGGTGTGTGTAGAGAGAGGGGTGTGTAGAGAGAGAGAGGGGTGTGTAGAGAGAGAGAGGGGTGTGTAGAGAGAGAGGGTGTGTAGAGAGAGAGGGGTGTGTAGAGAGAGAGAGGGGTGTGTAGAGAGAGAGAGAGAGGGGTGTGTAGAGAGAGAGAGGGGGGGTGTGTAGAGGGAGAGAGGGGTGTGTAGAGGGAGAGAGGGGTGTGTAGAGAGAGAGGGGTGTGTAGAGAAAGAGGGGTGTGTAGAGAGAGAGAGGGGTGTGTAGAGAGAGGGGTGTGTAGAGAGAGAGAGGGGTGTGTAGAGAGAGAGAGAGAGGGGTGTGTAGAGAGAGAGAGGGGTGTGTAGAGGGAGAGAGGGGTGTGTAGAGGGAGAGAGGGGTGTGTAGAGAGAGAGGGGTGTGTAGAGAGAGAGGGGTGTGTAGAGAGAGAGGGGTGTGTAGAGAGAGAGGGGTGTGTAGAGAGAGAGGGGTGTAGAGAGAGAGAGAGAGAAAGAGAGAGGGTGTGTAGAGAGAGGGGATGTAGAGAGAGAGAGGTGTGAGAGAGAGAAAGAGAGAGAGGGGTGTAGAGAGAGAGGTGGATGTAGAGAGAGAGGGGGATGTAGAGAGAGAGGGGGATGTAGAGAGAGAGAGGGGGATGTAGAGAGAGAGAAGGGGATGTAGAGAGAGAGAGGGGGATGTAGAGAGAGAGAGGGGATGTAGAGAGAGAAGGGGATGTAGAGAGAGAAGGGGATGTAGAGAGAGAGAGGGTGATGTAGAGAGAGAGGGGGGATGTAGAGAGAGAGGGGGGATTTAGAGAGAGAGAGAGGGGTGTAGAGAGAGAGAGGGGGTGTGAGAGAGAGAGGGGTGTAGAGAGAGAGAGAGGGATGTAGAGAGAGAGGGATGTAGAGAGAGAGGGATGTAGAGAGAGGGGATGTAGAGAGAGAGAGGGATGTAGAGAGAGAGAGAGGGGTGTAAAGAGGGGGGGATG
>NC_060175.1:6169939-6204939 GCF_021184085.1 Oncorhynchus gorbuscha
CAGAAGAGAGGAGACATCACCTCCCCCTTCACTCCAACCTTTACAGAAGAGAGGAGACTTCACCTCCCCCTTCACTCCAACCTTTACAGAAGAGAGGAGACATCACCTCCCCCCTTCACTCCAACCTTTACAGAAGAGAGGAGACATCACCTCCCCCCTTCACTCCAACCTTTACAGAAGAGAGGAGACATCACCTCCCCCCTTCACTCCATCCTTTACAGAAGAGAGGAGACATCACCTCCCTCCTTCACTCCAACCTTTACAGAAGAGAGGAGACATCACCTCCCTCCTTCACTCCATCCTTTACAGAAGAGAGGAGACTTCACCTCCCCCCTTCACTCCATCCTTTACAGAAGAGAGGAGACATCACCTCCCTCCTTCACTCCATCCTTTACAGAAGAGAGGAGACATCACCTCCCCCCTTCACTCCAACCTTTACAGAAGAGAGGAGACATCACCTCCCTCCTTCACTCCAACCTTTACAGAAGAGAGGAGACATCACCTCCCCCCTTCACTCCAACCTTTACAGAAGAGAGGAGACATCACCTCCCTCCTTCACTCCAACCTTTACAGAAGAGAGGAGACATCACCTCCCCCCTTCACTCCAACCTTTACAGAAGAGAGGAGACATCACCTCCCTCCTTCACTCCAACCTTTACAGAAGAGAGGAGACATCACCTCCCTCCTTCACTCCAACCTTTACAGAAGAGAGGAGACATCACCTCCCTCCTTCACTCCAACCTTTACAGAAGAGAGGAGACATCACCTCCCCCCTTCACTCCAACCTTTACAGAAGAGAGGAGACATCACCTCCCCCCTTCACTCCAACCTTTACAGAAGAGAGGAGACATCACCTCCCCCCTTCACTCCATCCTTTACAGAAGAGAGGAGACATCACCTCCCTCCTTCACTCCAACCTTTACAGAAGAGAGGAGACTTCACCTCCCCCCTTCACTCCAACCTTTACAGAAGAGAGGAGACATCACCTCCCTCCTTCACTCCAACCTTTACAGAAGAGAGGAGACATCACCTCCCCCCTTCACTCCAACCTTTTACAGAAGAGAGGAGACTTCACCTCCCCCCTTCACTCCAACCTTTACAGAAGAGAGGAGACATCACCTCCCTCCTTCACTCCAACCTTTACAGAAGAGAGGAGACATCACCTCCCCCCTTCACTCCAACCTTTTACAGAAGAGAGGAGACTTCACCTCCCCCCTTCACTCCAACCTTTACAGAAGAGAGGAGACATCACCTCCCTCCTTCACTCCAACCTTTAGCAGTATTTAAATCAACTTCATGTGAAAACACGAAGCTGCATTTGTTTTGATTAAAGAGGGTTGTGAATGGGGTGTGGACAGGGAGAGCTGTGGCTGGCTGGGGTATAGGGAAGGCTGGGAGGTTTTTTGGGGGTGGCTAGTCCAACTTTAATCAGTGTCAAAAATCCAACCCAGCATCCTCCCACTAGAAAGACTGGCTGGGGCCTCCCAAACTTGGCAAGGCGCTGTCTGGGGAAGGGGAGGGAGGGAAAACAGAGGGTCTAATCTAGGCAAGTTGTAGTATTATTTTCACTAGAACTGTTTCCTACTAAACCTTTCACTGCTTGGAGACAAAAACCTACTGCACCTCAGCAGCAATAGTAAGACATTTCCTGAAGTTTATCTTAACTTAATTTCAGAAAGAGAGGGGGGGAAAAAAGACTGTACTACAGACCACATATACACCACGCACATCCTTCTTAAAACAAAATAAACACGTTTGATTGGCATGAGGTTATGCTCTACAAATGGCATGAGGTTATGCTCTACAAATGGCATGAGGTTATGCTCTACAAATGGCACGAGGTTATGCTCTACAAATGGCAAGAGGTTATGCTCTACAAATGGCACGAGGTTATGCTCTACAAATGGCACGAGGTTATGCTCTACAAATGGCAAGAGGTTATGCTCTACAAATGGCACGAGGTTATGCTCTACAAATGGCACGAGGTTATGCTCTACAAATGGCAAGAGGTTATGCTCTACAAATGGCACGAGGTTATGCTCTACAAATGGCATGAGGTTATGCTCTACAAATGGCACGAGGTTATGCTCTACAAATGGCACGAGGTTATGCTCTACAAATGGCAAGAGGTTATGCTCTACAAATGGCACGAGGTTATGCTCTACAAATGGCATGAGGTTATGCTCTACAAATGGCACGAGGTTATGCTCTACAAATGGCATGAGGTTATGCTCTACAAATGGCATGAGGTTATGCTCTACAAATGGCATGAGGTTATGCTCTACAAATGACATGAGGTTATGCTCTACAAATGGCATGAGGTTATGCTCTACAAATGGCATGAGGTTATGCTATACAAAATGAGCAATAAAAACACACCTATTTCTATCCTTGGATCTGTGGGGTGAGACAGGGATGCAGCTTGAGCCCCACCCTCTTCAACATATATATCAACGAATTGGCACTAGAACAGCCTGCAGCACCCGGCCTCACGCTACTAGAATCTGAAGTCAAATGTCTACTGTTTGCTGATGACCTGGTGCTTCTGTCCCCAACCAAGGAGGGCCTTCAGCAGCACCTAGATCTTCTACACAGATTCTGTCAGACCTGGTCCCTGACAGTACATCTCAGTAAGACCAAAAATAATGGTGTTCCAAAAAAGGTCCAGTAGCCAGGACCACAAATACAAATTCTATCTAGACGCTGTCGCCCTAGAGCACACAAAAGAATTACACCTACTTTGGCCTAAACATCAACACCACAGGTAACTTCCCGTGAACGATCTAAGTGACGAGGCAAGAAGGGCATTCTATGACATCAAAATGAACATAACACTCAACATCCCATTTAGGATCTGGTTTAAAATACTTCCCATCCGTTATCGAACCAATTACCCGCTGTTGTTGTGAGGTCTGTGGTCCGCCCACCAACTAGGAATCTACAAAATGGGACAAAACGCACAATTGGAAAGTCTGCATGCGGAATTCTGTAAAAAATATACTTTGTGTACAACGCAAAACCCCAAACAATACACAGCAGAATTAGGACGACACACACTAGTTATTTATTTACATCCAGAAAAGAGCTGTTCAATTCTACCTACATCTAAAAGGAAGTGATGCCCACACATTACACAACAAATCCCTCACGTAGAGAGAGAGATGAGCCTAGAGAAGAGTCCCCTCAGCCAGCTGGTTCTGAGACTCTGTTAACAAACACACCCCACAGAGCCCACAAAGCCCTCACCTACAGAGAGATGAGCCACAGAGCCCCTGGACAGCAACACATTTAGACCCAACTCAATTATGAGAACGCAAAAACACAACTATTTGACACACTGGAAAGAATCAAAAACAGAGCGAACTAGAATGCTATTTGGCCGTAAACAGAGAGTACAGAATACCTGACCACTGTGACTGACCCAAACTTAAGGAAAGCTTCGACTATGTACAGACTCAGTGAGCATAGCCTTGCTATTGAGAAAGGCAGCCGTAGACAGACCTGGCTCTCAAGAGAAGACAGGCTATGTGCTCACTGCCCACAAAATGAGGTGGAAACTGAGCTGCACTTCCTAACCTCCTGCCAAATGTATGACCATATTAGAGACACATATTTCCCTCAGATTACACAGATCCACAAATATTAGAGAGTCGAGGTCGTATTTCCCCCAAGAATTTGAAAAACAAATCAAACATTGATAAACTCCCATATGGCGAAAACAGGCGAAACACCGCAGTGTGTTACCACAGCAGCAAGATGTGGCTCGTTGCCATGAGAAAAAGTCACCCAGTGGAAGACAAACATTGTAAACACAACCTATATTTATTTTCAACTACTGTACACATTGTTACAACCGCGTACATAGCCAATAATAAAACATTTGAAACGTCTATATTATTTGAATAGATCACTGTGTGTATGGTCAGTCACTAGGTAAAGTATGATGATGTGTAGTTCTATATATTATTATATATTAGATACAAGGTGTTATTAGTGGTTGTGTGGTGGCAGAACCCACAGGTTTTTATTCAGTCATCCATTAATTACAGAATCAAAACCAACCTGAAATACATAAACGATGAAGCAATACGTTCTGGTAGACCATTAAAAACACACTCCGGTCGACAGCTGCGATTGGGAAAAACACCAAGACTTAAAACAACCATTAAGTGTCTTACAAAAATCCCAGACTGCAGCTTTAATCCATGTTTTACTGTAGCAGTTCTAAGGTCACCGTAGCAACACTGTAGCAGTTCTAATGTCACCGTAGCAACACTGTAGCAGTTCTAATGTCACCGTCTTCGAGTCAACCTCAAGTACTAACCCATACGTTGCTGAGACAGAATACTAACCCATACGTTGCTGAGACAGAATACTAACCCATAAGTTACTGTGACAGAATACTAACCCATATGTTGCTGAGACAGAATACTAACCCATATGTTGCTGAGACAGAATACTAACCCATATGTTGCTGAGACAGAATACTAACCCATACGTTACTGAGACAGAATACTAACCCATACGTTACTGAGACAGAATACTAACCCATACGTTAATGTGACAGAATACTAACCCATATGTTGCTGAGACAGAATACTAACCCATACGTTACTGAGACAGAATACTAACCCATACGTTAATGTGACAGAATACTAACCCATACGTTAATGTGACAGAATACTAACCCATATGTTGCTGAGACAGAATACTAACCCATAAGTTACTGTGACAGAATACTAACCCATATGTTGCTGAGACAGAATACTAACCCATATGTTAATGTGACAGAATACTAACCCATACGTTAATGTGACAGAATACTAACCCATAAGTTAATGTGACAGAATACTAACCCATAAGTTACTGTGACAGAATACTAACCCATAAGTTAATGTGACAGAATACTAACCCATAAGTTAATGTGACAGAATACTAACCCATACGTTAATGTGACAGAATACTAACCCATAAGTTACTGTGACAGAATACTAACCCATAAGTTACTGTGACAGAATACTAACCCATAAGTTACTGTGACAGAATACTAACCCATACGTTAATGTGACAGAATACTAACCCATAAGTTACTGTGACAGAATACTAACCCATACGTTACTGAGACAGAATACTAACCCATACGTTAAACGTGACAGAATACTAACCCATACGTTAAACGTGACAGAATACTAACCCATATGTTAATGAACAATGCTGAGACAGAATACTAACCCATAAGTTACTGTGACAGAATACTAACCCATAAGTTACATGTGACAGAATACTAACCCATACGTTAAACGTGACTACGTAGCTTTGTATACGTTTTGTGTACTTTAGTTTCACTAACTACTTTCCAGAGAGTCTGAGAAAACCTTGAAAGTCACTGGTCTTTGTAGTTCTATGGTTATTCATCACACTTCTCTTAGAACAGCAAAGTGATTCATTTCACAAGTTCCTGTTTGTTCACTCACAGATGACTGTTAAATTGTTTACCTTCTCTCGTTGACAGATTTAGGGATGGACTGCACTTCATAAGAGAACAAATGTTAGTTAGCTGGGAAACTTTATTCAGAAGCAGAGAGGATGGCGTCTTGTGTGTGAAAATGGCCTAGAGAGCTATAAAAACCCCAGAGCTTTTTTCTCACAATTGTGTTTCAGTGTCGTTTGTTTGAGAAGAAACCCCACAACTGTTGATGGGCTGGGTTTGGTTTATATTTCTGCTTCAACTCACTGAGTAAGTAGAGCCTCTCTCTCTCTCTAGCTGTGTGTGTGTGTGTGTGTGTGTGTGTGTGTGTGTGTGTGTGTGTGTGTGTGTGTGTGTGTGTGTGTGTGTGTGTGTGTGTGTGTGTGTGTGTGTGTGTGTGTGTGTGTGTGTGTGTGTGTGTGTGTGTGTGTGTGTGTGTGTGTGTGTGTGTGTGTGTGTGTGACCTTGCAGTCTCACAGGAAACATCTGGGAAGAATCAGGCGGGAGGGAGGCACAGCCACAGGTTCTCACAAACACACACACACACAGGGTGAGTAGAGCAGGGAGAACCACAGGTTATGAACATGGCTCCTGCTATACTGCCAGCGTCATTCAAACCACAGGGCTCTGCAGGTCCCAAACAGCTACACTGTATTTAGAAGGTCTTCTGGAACCTTCCAATCCCGCTCTGATAAAGAGCTAATGGTGTATATTCAGTTCCACAACAACCTCAGTTGGCTCCCTCCCTCCCTCTCAATCTCTGGGAAAAAAAACCTGGGAAAATCCTCTGCATTATCATCATTAACAGCAGACTCGTACATTTTCCAAAGTGAAAACAATGTACTGAGCAAAGGTCAAATTTGATTTTTTACCAAATTACCGTATGACCGACCACCCGGACTCACCCTACTAGAATATGAAGTCACATGTCAAAAAAAAAACGCAGTCTTCTCATGCTTTGTTGATTTCAAAAAACTTTTGGCTCAATTTGGCATGAGGGTCTGCTGTACAAACTGAGGGTCTGCTGTACAAACTGAGGGTTTGCTGTACAAACTGAGGGTTTGCTGTACAAACTGAGGGTCTGCTGTACAAACTGAGGGTCTGCTGTACAAACTGAGGGTTTGCTGTACAAACTGAGGGTCTGCTGTACAAACTGAGGGTCTGCTGTACAAACTGAGGGTCTGCTGTACAAACTGAGGGTTTGCTGTACAAACTGAGGGTTTGCTGTACAAACTGAGGGTTTGCTGTACAAACTGAGGGTCTGCTGTACAAACTGAGGGTCTGCTGTACAAACTGAGGGTCTGCTGTACAAACTGAGGGTCTGCTGTACAAACTGAGGGTCTGCTGCTGTACAAACTGAGGGTCTGCTGTACAAACTGAGGGTCTGCTGTACAAACTGAGGGTCTGCTGTACAAACTGAGGGTCTGCTGTACAAACTGAGGGTCTGCTGTACAAACTGAGGGTCTGCTGTACAAACTGAGGGTCTGCTGTACAAACTGAGGGTCTGCTGTACAAACTGAGGGTCTGCTGTACAAACTGAGGGTCTGCTGTACAAACTGAGGGTCTGCTGTACAAACTGAGGGTCTGCTGTACAAACTGAGGGTCTGCTGTACAAACTGAGGGTCTGCTGTACAAACTGAGGGTCTGCTGTACAAACTGAGGGTCTGCTGTACAAACTGAGGGTCTGCTGTACAAACTGAGGGTCTGCTGTACAAACTGAGGGTCTGCTGTACAAACTGAGGGTCTGCTGTACAAACTGAGGGTCTGCTGTACAAACTGAGGGTCTGCTGTACAAACTGAGGGTCTGCTGTACAAACTGAGGGTCTGCTGTACAAACTGAGGGTCTGCTGTACAAACTGAGGGTCTGTACAAACTGAGGGTCTGCTGTACAAACTGAGGGTCTGCTGTACAAACTGAGGGTCTGCTGTACAAACTGAGGGTCTGCTGTACAAACTGAGGGTCTGCTGTACAAACAAGGGTCTGCTGTACAAACTGAGGTCTGCTGTACAAACTGAGGGTCTGCTGTACAAACTGAGGGTCTGCTGTACAAACTGAGGGTCTGCTGTACAAACTGAGGGTCTGCTGTACAAACTGAGGGTCTGCTGTACAAACTGAGGGTTTGCTGTACAAACTGAGGGTCTGCTGTACAAACTGAGGGTCTGCTGTACAAACTGAGGGTCTGCTGTACAAACTGAGGGTCTGCTGTACAAACTGAGGGTCTGCTGTACAAACTGAGGGTCTGCTGTACAAACTGAGGGTCTGCTGTACAAACTGAGGGTCTGCTGTACAAACTGAGGGTCTGCTGTACAAACTGAGGGTCTGCTGTACAAACTGAGGGTCTGCTGTACAAACTGAGGGTCTGCTGTACAAACTGAGGGTCTGCTGTACAAACTGAGGGTCTGCTGTACAAACTGAGGGTCTGCTGTACAAACTGAGGGTCTGCTGTACAAACTGAGGGTCTGGGTCTGCTGTACAAACTGAGGGTCTGCTGTACAAACTGAGGGTCTGCTGTACAAACTGAGGGTCTGCTGTACAAACTGAGGGTCTGCTGTACAAACTGAGGGTCTGAGGGTCTGCTGTACAAACTGAGGGTCTGCTGTACAAACTGAGGGTCTGCTGTACAAACTGAGGGTCTGCTGTACAAACTGAGGGTCTGCTGTACAAACTGAGGGTCTGCTGTACAAACTGAGGGTCTGCTGTACAAACTGAGGGTCTGCTGTACAAACTGAGGGTCTGCTGTACAAACTGAGGGTCTGCTGTACAAACTGAGGGTCTGCTGTACAAACTGAGGGTCTGCTGTACAAACTGAGGGTCTGCTGTACAAACTGAGGGTCTGCTGTACAAACTGAGGGTCTGCTGTACAAACTGAGGGTCTGCTGTACAAACTGAGGGTCTGCTGTACAAACTGAGGGTCTGCTGTACAAACTGAGGGTCTGCTGTACAAACTGAGGGTCTGCTGTACAAACTGAGGGTCTGCTGTACAAACTGAGGGTCTGCTGTACAAACTGAGGGTCTGCTGTACAAACTGAGGGTCTGCTGTACAAACTGAGGGTCTGCTGTACAAACTGAGGGTCTGCTGTACAAACTGAGGGTCTGCTGTACAAACTGAGGGTCTGCTGTCAAACTGAGGGTCTGCTGTACAAACTGAGGGTCTGCTGTACAAACTGAGGGTCTGCTGTACAAACTGAGGGTCTGCTGTACAAACTGAGGGTCTGCTGTACAAACTGAGGGTCTGCTGTACAAACTGAGGGTCTGCTGTACAAACTGAGGGTCTGCTGTACAAACTGAGGGTCTGCTGTACAAACTGAGGGTCTGCTGTACAAACTGAGGGTCTGCTGTACAAACTGAGGGTCTGCTGTACAAACTGAGGGTCTGCTGTACAAACTGAGGGTCTGCTGTACAAACTGAGGGTCTGCTGTACAAACTGAGGGTCTGCTGTACAAACTGAGGGTCTGCTGTACAAACTGAGGGTCTGCTGTACAAACTGAGGGTCTGCTGTACAAACTGAGGGTCTGCTGTACAAACTGAGGGTCTGCTGTACAAACTGAGGGTCTGCTGTACAAACTGAGGGTCTGCTGTACAAACTGAGGGTCTGCTGTACAAACTGAGGGTCTGCTGTACAAACTGAGGGTCTGCTGTACAAACTGAGGGTCTGCTGTACAAACTGAGGGTCTGCTGTACAAACTGAGGGTCTGCTGTACAAACTGAGGGTCTGCTGTACAAACTGAGGGTCTGCTGTACAAACTGAGGGTCTGCTGTACAAACTGAGGGTTTGCTGTACAAACTGAGGGTCTGCTGTACAAACTGAGGGTCTGCTGTACAAACTGAGGGTTTGCTGTACAAACTGAGGGTCTGCTGTACAAACTGAGGGTCTGCTGTACAAACTGAGGGTCTGCTGTACAAACTGAGGGTCTGCTGTACAAACTGAGGGTCTGCTGTACAAACTGATGGAAAGGGGTGTTGGGGGGGAACATATATGACAAACAACACGTGTGCCGTTACAATTGGCAAGACACACACATTTCTTTCCACAGAGCCGTGGGGTGAGACAGGGATGCAGTTTAAGCCCCACCCTCTTCAACACACACACACACACACACATATATATATATATATATATATCTCAATGAATTGGCGAGGGCAGTCTGCAGCACCCGGACTCACCCGACTAGAATCTGAAGTCACATGTCTACAGTTTGCTGAAGTCCTGCAGCACCTAGATTTCTGCACAGACTCTGTCAGACCTGGGCCATGACATTACATTTCAGTAAATCAAACATAATGGTTGTTCAGACTCTGCAGATGTGAGAGAATAAATCCATACTGCCCTGTCGACTTCACTGTTGCTCCAAGCAGAGGAAACGCCAGTTCTGAAATACATCAAAAAGCGTGAAGACTTCTGCCTGAAGCACAAACACACCTCAGCGTACATGTTAGACCCCAAGTACGCTGGCAAGAGCATCCTGTCTGGTGCAGAGATCAACAAGGCCGATGGTGTCATCACTACCGTGTCTCGCCACCTTGGCCTGGATGAGGGCAAGGTTCTTGGCAGTCTGGCGAAGTAGACTTCAGAGCAAAGGCTTTGGGATGGAGATGCAATATGGCAGTCGTGCCAAACATCTCATCAACCACCTGGTGGAAGGGACTTTGTGGATCTGAGGCTCTTTCCCCCGTTTCCTCCATCATCCTCCAAATCCCACCAACATCAGCCGCCTCAGAGCGCAACTGGTCCTTGTTTGGGAACACACACACCAAAGCACGCAACACGCTGACCAATACAAGGGTTGAAAAATTGGTGGCCATCCGGGTAAATATGAGGCTTTTTGAGCCTGACAATGAGCCATCCTCAACAAGGTTGGAAAGTGACAGTGAAGATGAGGCCTCAGAGTCTGATGTTCAAGAGGTGGACATTGAGGAGGTCCAGGGAGAAGACATGGAAGCCTGAGAGGAAGACAATGAGAACATCCCCTCTCTCTCTACTGTCCAGTTGGCTGGGGGAGCCATGAGAACATCCCCTCTCTACTGTCCAGTTGGCTAGGGGGGGCCATGAGAACATCCCCTCTCTCTCTACTGTCCAGTTGGCTGGGGGGGCCATGAGAACATCCCCTCTCTACTGTCCAGTTGGCTGGGGGAGCCATGAGAACATCCCCTCTCTCTCTACTGTCCAGTTGGCTGGGGGAGTCATGAGAACATCCCCTCTCTCTCTACTGTCCAGTTGGCTGGGGGAGTCATGAGAACATCCCCTCTCTCTCTACTGTCCAGTTGGCTGGGGGAGTCATGAGAACATCCCCTCTCTCTCTACTGTCCAGTTGGCTGGGGGAGCCATGAGAACATCCCCTCTCTCTCTACTGTCCAGTTGGCTGGGGGAGTCATGAGAACATCCCCTCTCTCTCTACTGTCCAGTTGGCTAGGGGGCCATGAGAACATCCCCTCTCTCTCTACTGTCCAGTTGGCTGGGGGCCATGAGAACATCCCCTCTCTCTCTAATGTCCAGTTGGCTGGGGGAGCCATGAGAACATCCCCTCTCTCTCTACTGTCCAGTTGGCTAGGGGGGCCATGAGAACATCCCTCTCTCTCTACTGTCCAGTTGGCTGGGGGGGCCATGAGAACATCCCCTCTCTCTCTACTGTCCAGTTGGCTGGGGAGCCATGAGAACATCCCCTCTCTCTCTACTGTCCAGTTGGCTGGGGGAGTCATGAGAACATCCCCTCTCTCTCTACTGTCCAGTTGGCTGGGGGGGTCATGAGAACATCCCCTCTCTACTGTCCAGTTGGCTGGGGGAGTCATGAGAACATCCCCTCTCTCTACTGTCCAGTTGGCTAGGGGGGCCATGAGAACATCCCCTCTCTCTCTACTGTCCAGTTGGCTGGGGGAGTCATGAGAACATCCCCTCTCTCTCTACTGTCCAGTTGGCTAGGGGGGTCATGAGAACATCCCCTCTCTCTCTACTGTCCAGTTGGCTAGGGGGGCCATGAGAACATCCCCTCTCTCTCTACTGTCCAGTTGGCTGGGGGAGTCATGAGAACATCCCCTCTCTACTGTCCAGTTGGCTGGGGGGGGGGTCATGAGAACACAGTATTAGTGGAGTCCCCAGCAGCAACAACAGCAGTGCCAGCTACAATACAGGCCTCCCTACTGTCAGCACAGGAGAGGAGAGAGATCTAGCCACACACCCGACCACACTGATACACAACTCAGCACAGGAGAGAGATCTAGTCACAAACCCGAGCACACTGCTACACAACTCAGCACAGCTCAACCAAGACCGCTAAAGTTATGGAGATAAAAAATGAAGTCATCAAATCTAATTGTATTTGTCACATGCGTTGTAAACAACAGATGTAGACTAACCGTGAAAGTCTTACTCACGAGCCCTTCGCAACAACGCAGAGAGACAAATAGAAGTCCATACAAAACAGAACATCAAAAGACAAGGACAGAACTACAGGTAGATATGGTCCTATAGGGTAAAGTGACTAGGCAACAGGAGATATATACAGTTACAAGGACAGCGATTGGTGCAAAAAGGGTCAATGAAAATATTCCAGGTAAGCTATTGGTTAACTATTTAACTAATCATTTAGCAGTCTAATAGCTTGGAGGCAGAAGCTGTTCAGGGTCCTGTTGGTTCCAGACTGGCTCATCTTGGGGAAGGGGCGTCGTGCCCTCTCGACCCGCTCCACTACAGCCCAGTCGATGTGGATGGGGGTGTACTCAACCCTCCGTTTCATGTAGTCGTGGAGCTAAAGCTGTAGTGGTGGAGCGGAAGCTGTAGTCGTGGAGCTGTAGTCGTGGAGCTGTAGTCGTGGAGCTAAAGCTGTAGTCGTGGAGCTAAAGCTGTAGTCGTGGAGCTGTAGTCGTGGAGCTGTAGTCGTGGAGCTAAAGCTGTAGTCGTGGAGCTGTAGTCGTGGAGCTAAAGCTGTAGTCGTGGAGCTGTAGTCGTGGAGCAAAGCTGTAGTCGTGGAGCAAAGCTGTAGTCGTGGAGCGGAGCTGTAGTCGTGGAGCAAAAGCTGTAGTCGTGGAGCAAAGCTGTAGTCGTGGAGCTGTAGTCGTGGAGCTAAAGCTGTAGTCGTGGAGCTGTAGTCGTGGAGCTGTAGTCGTGGATCTAAAGCTGTAGTCGTGGATCTAAAGCTGTAGTGGTGGAGCGAAAGCTGTAGTCGTGGAGCTAAAGCTGTAGTCGTGGAGCTAAAGCTGTAGTCGTGGAGCTAAAGCTGTAGTCGTGGAGCTAAAGCTGTAGTCGTGGAGCTAAAGCTGTAGTCGTGGAGCAAAGCTGTAGTCGTGGAGCGGAGCTGTAGTCGTGGAGCGAAAGCTGTAGTCGTGGAGCAAAGCTGTAGTCGTGGAGCAAAGCTGTAGTCGTGGAGCTGTAGTCGTGGAGCTAAAGCTGTAGTCGTGGAGCTAAAGCTGTAGTCGTGGAGCTAAAGCTGTAGTCGTGGAGCTAAAGCTGTAGTCGTGGAGCTAAAGCTGTAGTCGTGGAGCTAAAGCTGTAGTGGTGGAGCGAAAGCTGTAGTCGTGGAGCTAAAGCTGTAGTCGTGGAGCTAAAGCTGTAGTCGTGGAGCTAAAGCTGTAGTCGTGGAGCTAACGCTGTAGTCGTGGAGCTAACGCTGTAGTCGTGGAGCTAACGCTGTAGTCGTGGAGCTAACGCTGTAGTCGTGGAGCTAACGCTGTAGTCGTGGAGCTAACGCTGTAGTCGTGGAGCTAACGCTGTAGTTGTGGAGCTAACGCTGTAGTCGTGGAGATAAAGCTATAGTCGTGGAGCTAAAGCTATAGTCGTGGTGCAAAGCTGTAGTCGTGGAGCTAAAGCTGTAGTCGTGGAGCTAAAGCTGTTGTCGTGGAGCTAAAGCTGTAGTCATGGAGCTCATACAGACAGACAGCTAACAGGAGAGTAACTGCAGCAGGGAACACGACAGACGGAGAGACGGGCCGTAGCAGTAGCAGGCTTCCAGCCCACAGCCGTCTGACTGACAGGATAAGGGCTCTTTGTTTTGAGAAAAACAAAATGGCCCCCGCTGCCTGTCTGAACCCCAGTCAATGACACAGAGCAGTTTGTTTTACAATTCAACAAGTCTACATTTTCATGGTTTTGCTGCTGAACTGTCTAGGGAGGGAAACATTACCCTGGTTTCCACGTTACAGAGTTTTGTGACAAAGGTTGCTTGTTTTCCTGTGTCCCTCACCCCTACGCCCGAGGGCCCAGGTCTGCCCTGACTGACTAACACCATAATAGAAACCAGAGAGAGAGAACTAGGTGCAGCCCAGCGCCAGAATGAAGGGTCAGGTTGCAGCTCACACACATTCAAGGATGCAGGGTATTGCCACGTCAACACACACAGGGCACACATATGATACAACACCCCTAGATGTTGCCCTATGTCTGTCACCATTGTTTCATTCACACCTTTACTCCACACACATACAGAGACGCATACAAAGCTCTCCCTCACCCTCCATTTGGCAAATCTGACTGTTTTGCGAGCACCGACTGTGGAATGTGTTCCGGGATTTATCTGATGGTATTGACTAGTTTACCACATCAGTCACCAGTTTCATTAATAAGTACATCGACTGTGCCATCCCCACAGTGGCCGTACGTACATTTCCAAACCAGAAGCCATGGATTTCAGGCAACATCCGCACTGAGCTAAAGGCTAGAGCTGCCGCTTCCAAGGACGGGACACTAACCGGGACGCTAATAAAAGAATCCTGCTATGCCATCAAGCAGGCAAAGCATCAATACAGGACTAAGATCAAATCCTACCACACCAGCTCTGACGCTCGTCGGATGTGCCAGGGCTTGCAAACTATCACGGATTACATTGGGAAACCGAGCTGCGAGCTGTCTAGTGATACAAGCCCAGCAGATGAGCTAAATGCCTTCTATGCTCGCTTCGAGGAAATCAACACTGAACCAAGCTTGAGAGCACCAGCTGTTCCGGACAACTGTGATCTCACTCTCTGTAGCTAATGTGAGTAAGACCTTTAAACATGTTAACATTAACAAGACCGCGGGTCTTGTTAATGACCACTGATCAGATGGCAAGTCTCGTCACTGACATTTTCAACCCGTCCCCGACTCAGTCTGTAATACCAACATGTTTCAAGCAGACCACCATCCCTGTGCCCAAGAACACCAAGATAACTCGTCTAGCATTCACATCTGCAGACACGAAATGCTTTGAAAGGCCGATCATGGCTCAAATCAACACCATCATCCCAGACACCCTGGACCCAATTTGCATACCGCCCCAAACAGATCCAGATGATGCAATCTCTATTGCACTCCACACTGCCCTTTCCCACCTGGACAAAAGGAACACCTACGTGAGAATGCTGTCCATTGACTACAGCTCAGCGTTCAACACCATAGTGCCATCCAAGCTCATCACTAAGCTGAGGACCCTGGGACTGAACACCTCCCTCTGCAACTGTATCCTGGACTTCCTGACGGGACGCCTCCTCCTACCCGTCTACCCGTCTGTCTGACCGCCCCCCAGCCTACCCGTCTGTCTGACCGCCCCCCAGCCTACCCGTCTGTCTGACCGCCCCCCAGCCTACCAGTCTGTCTGACCGCCCCCCAGCCTACCTGTCTGTCTGACCGCCACCCAGCCTACCCGTCTGTCTGACCGCCACCCAGCCTACCTGTCTGTCTGACCACCACCCAGCCTACCTGTCTGTCTGACCGCCACCCAGCCTATCTGTCTGTGGTGACTGAGTGCTGTCATTGTTTGGTCTGTCTTACGGAGGGATCCTGTTTAACACATTCTGTGGTCGTAGGCGGTATACCATATAGCGGGGTATTTGGAAAAAGCCACGGGAATGGTTATTCCAATACCGTGAAAATGTTATTTTTTGTTTTTCCAATACATTTTAATATCTGTAGATAATCTTAATCATTTTAAATAATGAAAAAGTATTGTAGAAAATTTGAGCCAGTCACGTGTTAGTTTGTAAAGCGAGCTGGCCAATCAGTAGCCTTCTATATCGACTAATGAGTCTCTGTTACTGTAATTAGTTGGTTTTCACTCATTAGCATTTAGTTAAGAGGGTCTATGTAATTTAGTTTGTGTATTTTGTGTTGTTGTTGAATTCTGCTCGATGGCCTTTTCTTATGCTTTTAGCACCCCCTTGTGTGCTGTGGCGGTATTACCGCAAATCCCGGTATGAGAAAAATCAGGATACCGCCCAAGATTACCAGGCTGTTAACGAGCACTAGGTGCTGATCCAGGACTACAGGAAAGGGAAGGAAGAGGATGGCCCCATTCAGATCGACGGGGTTCTGCTCTGCCTAACACCATGGTACGTAAAAATTAAATAAAAACTATTCCTTTGTTATTTGAAGATCACGACTTCTCACTACGTAACAAAAGTTGTCGTTATTTGTTCAGATGTACGATAACCACCTCATCAAGGGGTCCTGTGGTTACATTGATCTGATAACCACCTCATCAAGGGGTCCTGTGGTTACATTGATCTGATAACCACCTCATCAAGGGGTCCTGTGGTTACATTGATCTGATAACCACCTCATCAAGGAGCCCTGTGATCACAATGCACTCGTAGGGCATTTTAGCCAGCAGCATCCTGATTTATCAGCCTCCGAGGCTTCTTCTTCTTCTACTGAACCTGATCAGCCTGTCGGGAATGGAGCTTACCCACTCTGTACATGTGAATATCTATAAAACAAGGAGATTGGCTGTGGTCTTAGGGGTGTCACACCCCCTGGGAGACAGTGCTGCCTGTCAGGTATTGTTCAGGGCTTAAATGCCCCACAAGAGCTCTTAGTTCAAGGTAAGGGACATTTAGCTTGCTAACATTATAACTTAGAAACTGATAATGATCTCCCAACACAAATGAAAGCATGATGTTAGCATGAAATGTACCATCCCTTAGTGTCGTAATTAATGAAAACATATGTGCTGATCCACGTTGAGGTCTGCTGTCTCAGCCTTACTGTCTATCTATCATCAATACATCCACTCCTATTTACAGAGTTTCTCCTGATCTCCACAAAGGCAGCGAGAGAGGAGGAGAAGAACAAGCAGGGGAGGAGACGACAAGCGCAGGGGAGGAGGAGGAGGAGGCGACAAGCACAGGGGAGGAGGAGGAGGAGGAGACGACAAGCACAGGGGAGGAGGAGGAGACGACAAGCACAGGGGAGGAGGAGGAGGAGACGACAAGCACAGGGGAGGAGGAGGAGGAGGAGGAGGAGGAGGAGGAGGAGGAGGAGGAGGAGACGACAAGCACAGGGGAGGAGGAGGAGACGACAAGCACAGGGGAGGAGGAGGAGGAGACGACAAGCACAGGGGAGGAGGAGGAGGAGACGACAAGCACGGGGGAGGAGGAGGAGGAGACGACAAGCACGGGGGAGGAGGAGGAGGAGACGACAAGCACAGGGGAGGAGGAGGAGGAGACGACAAGCACGGGGGAGGAGGAGGAGACGACAAGCACGGGGGAGGAGGAGGAGACGACAAGCACGGGGGGAGGAGGAGGACAAGCACGGGGAGGAGGAGACGACAAGCACGGGGGAGGAGGAGGAGACGACAAGCACGGGGGAGGAGGAGGAGACGACAAGCACGGGGGAGGAGGAGACGACAAGCACGGGGGAGGAGGAGACGACAAGCACGGGGGAGGAGGAGACGACAAGCACGGGGGAGGAGGAGGAGACGACAAGCACAGGGGAGGAGGAGGAGGAGACGACAAGCAGGGGAGGAGGAGGGGAGGAGACGACAAGCAGGGGGGGAGGAGGAGGAGGAGACGACAAGCACAGGGGAGGAGGAGGAGGAGACGACAAGCACAGGGGAGGAGGAGGAGGAGACGACAAGCACAGGGGAGGAGGAGGAGGAGACGACAAGCACAGGGGAGGAGGAGGAGGAGACGACAAGCACAGGGGAGGAGGAGGAGACGACAAGCACAGGGGAGGAGGAGACGACAAGCACAGGGGAGGAGGAGGAGACGACAAGCACAGGGGAGGAGGAGGAGACGACAAGCACAGGGGAGGAGGAGGAGACGACAAGAACAGGGGAGGAGGAGGAGACGACAAGCACAGGGGAGGAGGAGGAGACGACAAGCACAGGGGAGGAGGAGGAGACGACAAGCACAGGGGAGGAGGAGGAGGAGACGACAAGCACAGGGGAGGAGGAGGAGACGACAAGCACAGGGGAGGAGGAGGAGGAGACGACAAGCACAGGGGAGGAGGAGGAGACGACAAGCACAGGGGAGGAGGAGGAGGAGACGACAAGCACAGGGGAGGAGGAGGAGGAGACGACAAGCACAGGGGAGGAGGAGGAGGAGACGACAAGCACGGGGGGAGGAGGAGACGACAAGCACGGGGGGAGGAGGAGACGACAAGCACAGGGGAGGAGGAGGAGACGACAAGAACAGGGGAGGAGGAGGAGACGACAAGCACAGGGGAGGAGGAGGAGGAGACGACAAGCACAGGGGAGGAGGAGGAGGAGACGACAAGCACAGGGGAGGAGGAGGAGACGACAAGCACGGGGGGGAGGAGACGACAAGCACAGCGGAGGAGGAGGAGGAGACGACAAGCACGGGGGGAGGAGGAGACGACAAGCACAGGGGAGGAGGAGGAGACGACAAGCACAGGGGAGGAGGAGGAGACGACAAGCACGGGGGGGGAGGAGGAGACGACAAGCACAGGGGAGGAGGAGGAGGAGACGACAAGAACAGGGGAGGAGGAGGAGACGACAAGCACAGGGGAGGAGGAGGAGGAGACGACAAGCACAGGGGAGGAGGAGGAGGAGACGACAAGCACAGGGGAGGAGGAGGAGACGACAAGCACGGGGGGAGGAGACGACAAGCACAGGGGAGGAGGAGGAGGAGACGACAAGCACGGGGGGAGGAGGAGACGACAAGCACAGGGGAGGAGGAGGAGACGACAAGCACAGGGGAGGAGGAGGAGACGACAAGCACGGGGGGAGGAGGAGACGACAAGCACAGGGGAGGAGGAGGAGGAGACGACAAGAACAGGGGAGGAGGAGGAGACGACAAGCACAGGGGAGGAGGAGGAGGAGACGACAAGCACGGGGGAGGAGGAGGAGGAGACGACAAGCACAGGGGAGGAGGAGGAGGAGACGACAAGCACAGGGGAGGAGGAGACGACAAGCACAGCGGAGGAGGAGGAGACGACAAGCACAGGGGAGGAGGAGGAGACGACAAGCAGGGGGAGGAGGAGGAGGGAGGGGAGAGGAGGAGGAGACAAGCAGGGGGAGGAGGAGGAGGAGACGACAAGCACAGGGGAGGAGGAGGAGACGACAAGCACAGGGGAGGAGGAGGAGACGACAAGCACAGGGGAGGAGGAGGAGACGACAAGCACAGGGGAGGAGGAGGAGACGACAAGCACAGGGGAGGTGGAGGAGACGACAAGCACAGGGGAGGAGGAGGAGACGACAAGCACAGGGGAGGAGGAGGAGCACGGGGGGAGGAGGAGACACAAGCACAGGGGAGGAGGAGGAGACGACAAGCACAGGGGGAGGAGGAGGAGACGACAAGCACAGGGGAGGAGGAGGAGACGACAAGCACAGGGGAGGAGGAGGAGACGACAAGCACAGGGGAGGAGGAGGAGACGACAAGCACAGGAGAGGAGGAGGAGAGACGACAAGCACAGGGGAGGAGGAGGAGACGACAAGCACAGGAGGAGGGGGAGGAGGAGGAGACGACAAGCACAGGGGAGGAGGAGGAGACGACAAGCACAGGGGAGGAGGAGGAGGAGATGACAAGCACAGGGGAGGAGGAGGAGACGACAAGCACAGGGGAGGAGGAGGAGACGACAAGCACAGGGGAGGAGGAGGAGACGACAAGCACAGGGAGGGGAGGAGGAGGAGACGACAAGCACAGGGGAGGAGGAGGAGGAGACGACAAGCACAGGGGGAGGGGAGGAGGAGGAGGAGACGACAAGCACGGGGGGAGGAGGAGGAGGAGACGACAAGCACGGAGGAGGAGGAGGAGATGACAAGCACAGGGGAGGAGGAGGAGACGACAAGCACAGGGGAGGAGGAGGAGACGACAAGCACAGGGGAGGAGGAGGAGGAGACGACAAGCACAGGGGAGGAGGAGGAGGAGGCACAGGGGGAGGAGGAGGAGACGACAAGCACAGGGGAGGAGGAGAGGGAGGAGAGGAGGACAAGCACAGGGGAGGAGGAGGAGGAGACGACAAGCACAGGGGAGGAGGAGGAGGAGACGACAAGAACGGGGGAGGAGGAGGAGGAGACGACAAGCACAGGGGAGGAGGAGGAGGAGGAGGAGACGACAAGCACAGGGGAGGAGGAGGAGGAGACGACAAGCACAGGGGGGAGGAGGAGGAGACGACAAGCACAGGGGAGGAGGAGGAGGAGACGACAAGCACGGGGGGAGGAGGAGACGACAAGCACAGGGGAGGAGGAGGAGGAGACGACAAGCACAGGGGAGGGAGGAGGAGACGACAAGCACAGGGGGAGGAGGAGGAGACGACAAGCACAGGGGAGGAGGAGGAGGAGACGACAAGCACAGGGGGAGGAGGAGGAGACAGCACAGGGGGAGGAGGAGGAGACGACAAGCACAGGGGAGGAGGAGGGAGACGACAAGCACAGGGGAGGAGGAGGAGGAGGGGAGGTGGAGGAGGAGACGACAAGCACAGGGGAGGAGGAGGAGGAGGAGGAGGAGACGACAAGCACAGGGAGGAGGAGGAGGAGGAGGAGACGACAAGCACAGGGGAGGAGGAGGAGGAGACGACAAGCACAGGGGAGGGGAGGAGGAGACGACAAGCACGGGGGGAGGAGGAGACGACAAGCACAGGGGGGAGGAGGAGACGACAAGCACAGGGGAGGAGGAGGAGGAGGAGACGACAAGCACAGGGGAGGAGGAGGAGGAGGAGGGGAGGAGGAGGAGGAGACGACAAGCACAGGGGAGGAGGAGGAGGAGGAGGAGACGACAAGCACGGGGAGGAGGAGGAGGAGACGACAAGCACGGGGGGGAGGAGGAGACGACAAGCACGGGGGAGGAGGAGGAGACGACAAGCAGGGGGGAGGAGGAGGAGACGACAAGCACAGGGGAGGAGGAGGAGGGGGAGGAGGAGGAGGAGACGACAAGCACAGGGGAGGAGGAGGAGGAGACGACAAGCACAGGGGAGGAGGAGGAGAGACACAAGCACAGGGGGAGGAGGAGGAGGAGACGACAAGCACAGGGGAGGAGGAGGAGGAGGAGACGACAAGCACAGGGGAGGGAGGAGGAGGAGACGACAAGCACAGGGGGAGGAGGGGGAGGAGACGACAAGCACAGGGGAGGAGGAGGAGGAGACGACAAGCACAGGGGAGGAGGAGGAGGAGACGACAAGCACAGGGGAGGAGGAGGAGGAGACGACAAGCACAGGGGAGGAGGAGGAGGAGACGACAAGCACAGGGGAGGAGGAGGAGACGACAAGCACAGGGGAGGAGGAGGAGACGACAAGCACAGGGGAGGAGGAGGAGACGACAAGCACAGGGGAGGAGGAGGAGACGACAAGCACAGGGAGGAGGAGGAGGAGACGACAAGCACAGGGGAGGAGGAGGAGACGACAAGCACAGGGGGAGGAGGAGACGACAAGCACAGGGGAGGAGGAGGAGACGAGGAGGAAGCACAGGGGAGGAGGAGGAGACGACAAGCACAGGGGAGGAGGAGGAGACGACAAGCACAGGGGAGGAGGAGGAGACGACAAGCACAGGGGAGGAGGAGGAGACGACAAGCACAGGGGAGGAGGAGGAGACGACAAGCACAGGGGAGGAGGAGGAGACGACAAGAACAGGGGAGGAGGAGGAGACGACAAGCACAGGGGGAGGAGGAGGAGACGACAAGCACAGGGGGAGGAGGAGGAGGAGACGACAAGCACAGGGGAGGAGGAGGAGACGACAAGCACAGGGGAGGAGGGGGAGGAGGAGGAGACGACAAGCACAGGGGAGGAGGAGGAGACGACAAGCACAGGGGAGGAGGAGGAGACGACAAGCACAGGGGAGGAGGAGGAGACGACAAGCACAGGGGGAGGAGGAGACGACAAGCACAGGGGAGGAGGAGGAGACGACAAGCACAGGGGAGGAGGAGGAGACGACAAGCACAGGGGAGGAGGAGGAGACGACAAGCACAGGGGAGGAGGAGGAGACGACAAGCACAGGGGAGGGAGGAGGGAGGAGGAGGAGAGGCGACAAGCACAGGGGAGGAGGAGGAGACGACAAGCACAGGGGAGGAGGAGGAGACGACAAGCACAGGGGAGGAGGAGGAGACGACAAGCACAGGGGAGGAGGAGGAGACGACAAGCACAGGGGAGGAGGAGGAGACGACAAGCACAGGGGAGGAGGAGGAGGACAAGCAGGGAGGAGGAGGAGACGACAAGCACAGGGGAGGAGGAGGAGGAGAGACGACAAGCACAGGGGAGGAGGAGGAGGAGACGACAAGCACAGGGGAGGAGGAGGAGGAGACGACAAGCACAGGGGGAGGAGGAGGAGACGACAAGCACAGGGGAGGAGGAGGAGGAGACGACAAGCACAGGGGGAGGAGGAGGAGACGACAAGCACAGGGGGAGGAGGAGGAGGAGACGACAAGCACAGGGGAGGAGGAGGAGGGAGACGACAAGCACAGGGGAGGAGGAGGAGGAGACGACAAGCACAGGGGGAGGAGGAGGAGACGACAAGCACAGGGGGAGGAGGAGGAGGAGACGACAAGCACAGGGGAGGAGGAGGAGGAGACGACAAGCACAGGGGAGGAGGAGGAGACGACAAGCACAGGGGAGGAGGAGGAGACGACAAGCACAGGGGAGGAGGAGGAGACGACAAGCACAGGGGAGGAGGAGGAGACGACAAGCACAGGGGAGGAGGAGGAGACGACAAGCACAGGGGAGGAGGAGGAGACGACAAGCACAGGGGAGGAGGAGGAGGAGACGACAAGCACAGGGGAGGAGGAGGAGGAGACGACAAGCACAGGGGAGGAGGAGGAGACGACAAGCACAGGGGAGGAGGAGACGACAAGCACAGGGGAGGAGGAGGAGGAGACGACAAGCACAGGGGAGGAGGAGGAGGAGACGACAAGCACAGGGGAGGAGGAGGAGACGACAAGCACAGGGGAGGAGGAGGAGGAGACGACAAGCACAGGGGAGGAGGAGGAGACGACAAGCACAGGGGAGGAGGAGGAGGAGACGACAAGCACGGGGGAGGAGGAGGAGGAGACGACAAGCACGGGGGGAGGAGGAGACGACAAGCACAGGGGAGGAGGAGGAGGAGGCGACAAGCACAGGGGAGGAGGAGGAGACGACAAGCACAGGGGGAGGAGGAGGAGGACAAGCACAGGGGAGGAGGAGGAGGAGACGACAAGCACAGGGGAGGAGGAGGAGACGACAAGCACAGGGGAGGAGGAGGAGACGACAAGCACAGGGGAGGAGGAGGAGACGACAAGCACAGGGGAGGAGGAGGAGAGACAAGCACAGGAGGAGGGGGAGGAGCACAGGGGAGGAGGAGGAGACGACAAGCACAGGGGAGGAGGAGGAGACGACAAGCACAGGGGAGGAGGAGGAGACGACAAGCACAGGGGAGGAGGAGGAGGAGACGACAAGCACAGGGGAGGAGGAGGAGGAGGAGACGACAAGCACAGGGGGAGGAGGAGGAGGAGACACAAGCACAGGGGGAGGAGGAGGAGGACGACAAGCACAGGGGAGGAGGAGGGGGAGGAGGAGGAGGAGAGACAAGCACAGGGGAGGAGGAGGAGGAGACGACAAGCACAGGGGAGGAGGAGGAGGAGGAGACGACAAGCACGGGGAGGAGGAGGAGGAGACGACAAGCACAGGGGAGGAGGAGGAGGAGACGACAAGCACGGGGGAGGAGGAGGAGGAGACGACAAGCACGGGGAGGAGGAGGAGGAGACGACAAGCACAGGGGAGGAGGAGGAGGAGACGACAAGCACGGGGGAGGAGGAGGAGGAGGAGGAGACGACAAGCACGGGGGGAGGAGGAGGAGGAGGCGACAAGCACAGGGGAGGAGGAGGAGGAGACGACAAGCACGGGGGTGAGGAGGAGGAGGAGACGACAAGCACGGGGGAGGAGGAGGAGGAGACGACAAGCACAGGGGAGGAGGAGGAGGAGACGACAAGCACAGGGGAGGAGGAGGAGGAGACGACAAGCACAGGGGAGGAGGAGGAGGAGACGACAAGCACAGGGGAGGAGGAGACGACAAGCACAGGGGAGGAGGAGGAGGAGACGACAAGCACAGGGGAGGAGGAGGAGGAGACGACAAGCACAGGGGAGGAGGAGACGACAAGCACAGGGGAGGAGGAGGAGGAGACGACAAGCACAGGGGGAGGAGGAGGAGACGACAAGCACAGGGGGAGGAGGAGGAGACGACAAGCACAGGGGAGGAGGAGGAGGAGACGACAAGCAGGGGAGGAGGAGGAGACGACAAGCACAGGGAGGAGGAGGAGACGACAAGCACAGGGAGGAGGAGGAGGACAAGCACAGGGGGAGGAGGAGACGACAAGCACAGGGGAGGAGGAGGAGACGACAAGCACAGGGAGGAGGAGGAGGAGACAATCACAGGGGAGGAGGAGACGACAAGCAGGGGAGGAGGAGACGACAAGCAAGGGAGGAGGAGGAGACGACAAGCAGGGGAGGAGGAGGAGACGACAAGCAGGGGAGGAGGAGGAGACGACAAGCAGGGGAGGAGGAGGAGGAGACGACAAGCACAGGGGAGGAGGAGGAGGAGACGACAAGCACAGGGGAGGAGGAGGAGACGACAAGCACAGGGGAGGAGGAGGAGGAGACGACAAGCACAGGGGAGGAGGAGGAGGAGACGACAAGCACAGGGGGAGGAGGAGGAGGAGACGACAAGCACAGGGAGGAGGAGGAGGAGGAGACGACAAGCACAGGGGAGGAGGAGGAGGAGACGACAAGCACAGGGGAGGAGGAGGAGGAGGGGGAGGAGGAGGAGACGACAAGCACAGGGGAGGAGGAGGAGGAGGAGACGACAAGCACAGGGGAGGAGGAGGAGGAGACGACAAGCACAGGGGAGGAGGAGGAGGAGACGACAAGCACAGGGGGAGGAGGAGGAGACGACAAGCACAGGGGAGGAGGAGGAGACGACAAGCACAGGGGAGGAGGAGGAGGAGACGACAAGCACAGGGGAGGAGGAGGAGGAGAGGAGACGACAAGCACAGGGGAGGAGGAGGAGGAGACGACAAGCACAGGGGGGAGGAGGAGGAGACGACAAGCACAGGGGAGGAGGAGGAGACGACAAGCACAGGGGAGGAGGAGGAGACGACAAGCACAGGGGAGGAGGAGGAGAGACGACAAGCACAGGGGAGGAGGAGGAGACGACAAGCACAGGGGAGGAGGAGGAGGAGACGACAAGCACAGGGAGGAGGAGGAGACGACAAGCACAGGGGGAGGAGGAGGAGACGACAAGCACAGGGGAGGAGGAGGAGGAGACGACAAGCACAGGGGAGGAGGAGGAGACGACAAGCACAGGGGAGGAGGAGGAGACGACAAGCACAGGGGAGGAGGAGGAGACGACAAGCACAGGGGAGGAGGAGGAGACGACAAGCACAGGGGACGACAAGCAGGGGAGGAGGAGACGACAAGCACAGGAGGAGGGGGAGGAGGAGGAGACGACAAGCACAGGGGAGGAGGAGGAGGAGACGACAAGCACAGGGGAGGAGGAGGAGACGACAAGCACAGGGGAGGAGGAGGAGGAGACGACAAGCACAGGGGAGGAGGAGGAGACGACAAGCACAGGGGAGGAGGAGGAGGAGACAAGCACAGGGGAGGAGGAGGAGGAGACGACAAGCACAGGGGGGAGGAGGAGGAGACGACAAGCACAGGGGAGGAGGAGGAGGAGACGACAAGCACAGGGGAGGAGGAGGGGAGGGGGGAGGAGGAGACGACAAGCACAGGGGAGGAGGAGGAGACGACAAGCACAGGGGAGGAGGAGGAGACGACAAGCACAGGGGGAGGAGGAGGAGACGACAAGCACAGGGGAGGAGGAGGAGACGACAAGCACAGGGGAGGAGGAGGAGGAGACGACAAGCACAGGGGGAGGAGGAGGAGACGACAAGCACAGGGGGGAGGAGGAGACGACAAGCACAGGGGAGGAGGAGGAGACGACAAGCACAGGGGAGGAGGAGGAGACGACAAGCACAGGGGAGGAGGAGGAGACGACAAGCACAGGGGGAGGGGAGGAGGAGACGACAAGCACAGGGGAGGAGGAGGAGACGACAAGCACAGGGGAGGAGGAGGAGGAGACGACAAGCACAGGGGAGGAGGAGGAGGAGGAGACGACAAGCACAGGGGGAGGAGGAGGAGACGACAAGCACAGGGGAGGAGGAGGAGGAGGAGACGACAAGCACAGGGGAGGAGGAGGAGACGACAAGCACAGGGGAGGAGGAGGAGGAGACGACAAGCACAGGGGAGGAGGGGAGGAGGAGGAGACGACAAGCACAGGGGAGGAGGAGGAGACGACAAGCACAGGGGAGGAGGAGGAGGAGGGAGACGACAAGCACAGGGGAGGAGGAGGAGGAGACAAGAACAGGAGGAGGAGACGACAAGCACAGGGGAGGAGGAGGAGACGACAAGCAGGGGAGGAGGAGGAGGGAGACGACAAGCACAGGGGGAGGAGGAGGAGCACAGGGGAGGAGGAGGAGACGACAAGCACAGGGGAGGAGGAGGAGGAGACGACAAGCACAGGGGAGGAGGAGGAGACGACAAGCACAGGGGAGGAGGAGGAGGAGACGACAAGCACAGGGGAGGAGGAGGAGGACGACAAGCACAGGGGGAGGAGGAGGAGGAGAGACAAGCACAGGGGAGGAGGAGGAGACGACAAGCACAGGGGAGGAGGAGGAGGACGACAAGCACAGGGGAGGAGGAGGAGGAGACGACAAGCACAGGGGAGGAGGAGGAGGAGACGACAAGCACAGGGGAGGAGGAGGAGACGACAAGCACAGGGGAGGAGGAGGAGACGACAAGCACAGGGGAGGAGGAGGAGACGACAAGCACAGGGGAGGAGGAGGAGACGACAAGCACAGGGGAGGAGGAGGAGGACGACAAGCACAGGGGAGGAGGAGGAGGAGGAGGAGGAGGAGACAAGCACAGGGGAGGAGGAGGAGGAGACGACAAGCACAGGGGAGGAGGAGGAGGAGGAGACGACAAGCACAGGGGAGGAGGAGGAGACGACAAGCACAGGGGAGGAGGAGGAGGAGGAGACGACAAGCACAGGGGAGGAGGAGGAGGAGACGACAAGCACAGGGGAGGAGGAGGAGACGACAAGCACGACAAGCACAGGGGAGGAGGAGGAGGAGGAGGGGAGACGACAAGCACAGGGGAGGAGGAGAAGACAAGCAGGGGAGGAGGAGGACGACAAGCACAGGGGAGGAGGAGGAGGAGGCGACAAGCAGGGGAGGAGGAGGAGAGACACAAGCAAGGGGGAGGAGGAGGAGACGACAAGCACAGGGGAGGAGGAGGAGGAGACGACAAGCACAGGGGAGGAGGAGGAGGAGGAGACGACAAGCACAGGGGAGGAGGAGGAGACGACAAGCACAGGGGAGGAGGAGGAGACGACAAGCACAGGGGAGGAGGAGGAGGAGGAGACGACAAGCACAGGGGAGGAGGAGGAGACGACAAGCACAGGGGAGGAGGAGGAGACGACAAGCACAGGGGAGGAGGAGGAGGAGACGACAAGCAGGGGAGGAGGAGGAGGAGAAGAACAAGCAGGGGGGAGGAGGAGGGGAGGAGACGACAAGCACAGGGGGAGGAGGAGGAGACAAAGCACAGGGGAGGAGGAGGAGGGGGAGGAGGAGGAGACGACAAGCACAGGGGAGGAGGAGGACGACAAGCAGGGGAGGAGCAGCCTCAAGCACCAGGGCACCCCCAGGATATAACCTATATATTATTCTATAGTCCACAGGGAGGAGGAGGAGCTCCAATCACAGGCATGGAGGAGGAGGAGAACCTCAGGGGAGGAGGAGGGAGACTCCACAGCACAGGGGAGGAGGAGGAACCTCATGGTACAGAGGCATGAGCAATGCCCACAGGGGAGGAGGCATCCGGAGACGACAAGCACAGGGGAGGAGGTTCAGGCTGGGGAGGCACAGCCTCACGGGGGCCTTCTGACAACAGTAGACATCTGACAAGCCCTAGGAAGGAATATCTTTGGAGGAGGACATTCCTGGAGACGATGGTAACATTCCAGTAAGATGGAGGAGGAGAGAAAACTAACGTCATCGGCAGATATCTGTCACTGTGTTTACTTACAGCTGTGCAGCACAACAGGAGGCTCAGGAGGAGGAGGAGTCTTGGTCACAAGCACAGGGGAGGCTGGGCTGAGACTGTGCGACAAGCACGGGGCTGATGGGAGGAGGAGGAGGTGACTATGGTTGGTGCCGCCAGATGATGACAGGGACATGGACTGGTGCATCCTGGGGTCACCTCGCAGGGCTGCACGGGGAGGAGGAGGAGATATAGACGGGGAGGAGGAGAGAGATATAAATACAGGGGATAGGAGGAGAGAGAAGACAGGGGAGGAGGAGGAGACGACAAGCACAGGGAGGAGACGAGGGAGGAGGAGGAGATAGAGAGGATAAGACATATAGGAGGAGGGAGAGATATAGATAGGAGGATAGAGAGATACAAGATAGGGAGGAGGAGGAGAGATAAGCACAGGGGAGGAGGAGGAGGAGAGACAAGCAGAGGAGGACAGAGAGACAAGCACAGGGGGGAGGAGAGAGATACAGGGGAGGAGGAGAGATACAAGACAGGGGAGGAGGAGGAGGAGACGACAAGCACAGGGAGGAGGAGGAGAGATACAGATAGAGGAGGAGGAGAGATAAAGACAGGGGAGGAGATACAGATAGGGAGAGGAGGAGATACGACAAGCAGGGAGGAGGATAGAGAGATATAGATAGACGACAGACAGATAGGAGGAGGAGACGACAAGCACAGGGGAGGAGGGATATAGAGACGACAAGCATATAGATAGGAGGATAGAGATATAGATAGAGAGACAAGCACAGGGGAGGAGGAGGAGGAGACGACAAGCACAGGGGAGGAGGAGGAGACGACAAGCACAGGGGAGGAGGAGGAGGAGACGACAAGCACAGGGGAGGAGGAGGAGAGACAAGACAGGGGAGGAGGAGGAGGAGACGACAAGCACAGGGGAGGAGGAGGAGGAGAGGGAGGAGGGGGAGGAGGAGGAGACGACAAGGGGGAGGAGGAGACGACAAGCAGGGGGGAGGAGGAGGAGGACAAGCACAGGGGAGGAGGAGGAGGAGACGAGACAAGAGGAGGAGGAGGAGGGGGGAGGAGGACGACAAGCACAGGGGAGGAGGAGGAGGAGACGACAAGCACAGGGGAGGAGGAGGAGGAGACGACAAGCACAGGGGGAGGAGGAGGAGACGACAAGCACAGGGGAGGAGGAGGAGGAGACGACAAGCACAGGGGAGGAGGAGGAGACGACAAGCACAGGGGGAGGAGGAGACGACAAGCACAGGGGAGGAGGAGGAGACGACAAGCACAGGGAGGGAGGAGGAGACGACAAGCACAGGGGAGGAGGAGGAGGAGGACAAGCACAGGGGAGGAAGCACAGGGGCACAGGGAGGAGGAGGAGACGACAAGCACAGGGGGAGGAGGAGGAGACGACGACAAGCACAGGGGAGGAGGAGGAGACGACAAGCACAGGGGAGGAGGAGGAGACGACAAGCACAGGGAGGAGGAGGAGGAGACAAGACAAGCAGGAGGAGGAGGAGACGACAAGGGGGGAGGAGGAGGAGACGACAAGCACACAAGGGGGAGGAGGAGGAGAGGACGACAAGCACAGGGGAGGAGGAGGAGACGACAAGCACAGGGGGAGGAGGAGGAGACGACAAGCACAGGGGAGGAGGAGGAGACGACAAGCACAGGGGAGGAGGAGGAGACGACAAGCACAGGGGAGGAGGAGGAGACGACAAGCACAGGGGAGGAGGAGGAGACGACAAGCACAGGGGGAGGAGGAGGAGGAGACGACAAGCACAGGGGAGGAGGAGGAGACGACAAGCACAGGGGGAGGAGGGAGGAGGAGGAGACGACAAGCACAGGGGAGGAGGAGGAGGAGACGACAAGCACAGGGGAGGAGGAGGAGACGACAAGCACAGGGGAGGAGGAGGAGGAGGACGACAAGCACAGGGGAGGAGGAGGAGACGACAAGCACAGGGGAGGAGGAGGAGACGACAAGCACAGGGGAGGAGGAGGAGAGGAGGAGACGACAAGCACAGGGGAGGAGGAGGAGACGACAAGCACAGGGGAGGAGGAGGAGACGACAAGCACAGGGGAGGAGGAGGAGACGACAAGCACAGGGGGGAGGAGGAGAGACGACAAGCACAGGGGAGGAGGAGGAGGGAGGAGGACAAGCACAGGGGAGGAGGAGGAGGAGACGACAAGCACAGGGGAGGAGGAGGAGACGACAAGCACAGGGGAGGAGGAGGAGGAGGACAAGCACAGGGGAGGAGGAGGAGACGACAAGCACAGGGGGAGGAGCACAGGGGAGGAGGAGGAGACGACAAGCACAGGGGAGGAGGAGAGACGACAAGCACAGGGGAGGAGGAGGAGACGACAAGCACAGGGGAGGAGGAGGAGGAGACGAGGAGGACGACAAGCACAGGGGAGGAGGAGGAGACGACAAGCACAGGGGAGGAGGAGGAGGAGACGACAAGCACAGGGGAGGAGGAGGAGACGACAAGCACAGGGGAGGAGGAGGAGGAGACGACAAGCACGGGGAGGAGGAGGAGGAGACGACAAGCACGGGGGGAGGAGGAGGAGGAGGAGGAGACGACAAGCACGGGGGAGGAGGAGGAGGAGACGACAAGCACGGGGGAGGAGGAGGAGGAGACGACAAGCACGGGGAGGAGGAGGAGGAGACGACAAGCACAGGGGAGGAGGAGGAGGAGACGACAAGCACAGGGGAGGAGGAGGAGAGGACAAGCACAGGGGGAGGAGGAGGAGGAGCACGGGGAGGAGGAGGAGCACAAGCACAGGGGAGGAGGAGGGGGAGGAGGAGGAGGAGACGACAAGCACAGGGGGAGGAGGAGGAGGAGACGACAAGCACGGGGGAGGAGGAGGAGGAGAGGACAAGCACGGGGGAGGAGGAGGAGGAGACGACAAGCACAAGGGGAGGAGGAGGAGGAGGAGGGGGAGGAGGAGACAAGCACGGGGGGAGGAGGAGGAGACGACAAGCACAGGGGAGGAGGAGGAGACGACAAGGGGGAGGAGGAGGAGGAGACGACAAGCACGGGGGAGGGAGGAGGAGACGACAAGCACGGGGGAGGAGGAGGAGGAGACGACAAGCACAGGGGGGAGGAGGAGGAGGAGACGACAAGCACGGGGGAGGAGGAGGAGGAGACGACAAGCACAGGGGAGGAGGAGGAGACGACAAGCACAGGGGAGGAGGAGGAGGGGAGGAGGAGGAGGACGACAAGCAGGGGAGGAGGAGGGGGAGGAGACGACAAGCACGGGGAGGAGGAGGAGGAGGGGAGGACGACAAGCACGGGGAGGAGGAGGAGGAGACGACAAGCACGGGGGAGGAGGAGGAGGAGACGACAAGCACGGGGAGGAGGAGGAGGACAAGCACGGGGGAGGAGGAGGAGGAGACGACAAGCACGGGGGTGGAGGAGGAGGAGACGACAAGCACGGGGGGAGGAGGAGGCGACAAGCACAGAGGAGGAGGAGACGACAAGCACGGGGGGAGGAGGAGGAGGAGACGACAAGCACGGGGGTGGAGGAGGAGGAGACGACAAGCACGGGGGAGGAGGAGGAGGAGACGACGGGGGAGGCGACACAAGCACGGGGAGAGGAGGAGGAGACGACAAGCACGGGGAGGAGGAGGAGGAGGAGACGACAAGCACAGGGGAGGAGGAGGAGACGACAAGCACAGGGGAGGAGGAGGAGGAGACGACAAGCACAGGGGAGGAGGAGGAGACGACAAGCACGGGGAGGAGGAGGAGGAGACGACAAGCACAGGGGAGGAGGAGACGACAAGCACAGGGGAGGAGGAGGAGACGACAAGCACAGGGGAGGAGGAGGAGACGACAAGCACAGGGGAGGAGGAGGAGACGACAAGCAGGGGAGGAGGAGGAGGAGACGACAAGCAGGGGAGGAGGAGACGACAAGCACAGGGGAGGAGGAGACGACAAGCACAGGGGAGGAGGAGACGACAAGCAGGGGAGGAGGAGACGACAAGCAGGGGAGGAGGAGGAGACGACAAGCAGGGGAGGAGGAGGAGACGACAATCACAGGGGAGGAGGAGACGACAAGCAGGGGAGGAGGAGACGACAAGCAAGGGAGGAGGAGGAGACGACAAGCAGGGGAGGAGGAGGAGACGACAAGCAGGGGAGGAGGAGGAGACGACAAGCAGGGGAGGAGGAGGAGGAGACGACAAGCACAGGGGAGGAGGAGGAGGAGACGACAAGCACAGGGGAGGAGGAGGAGACGACAAGCACAGGGGAGGAGGAGGAGGAGACGACAAGCACAGGGGAGGAGGAGGAGGAGACGACAAGCACAGGGGAGGAGGAGGAGGAGACGACAAGCAGGGGAGGAGGAGGAGGAGGAGACGACAAGCACAGGGGAGGAGGAGGAGGAGACGACAAGCACAGGGGAGGAGGAGGAGGAGGAGGAGACGACAAGCACAGGGGAGGAGGAGGAGACGACAAGGGGGGAGGAGGAGGAGGAGACGACAAGCACAGGGGGAGGAGGAGGAGGAGACGACAAGCACAGGGGAGGAGGAGGAGGAGACGACAAGCACAGGGGAGGAGGAGACGACAAGCAGGGGAGGAGGAGGGGGGAGGAGGAGAGACGACAAGCACAGGGGGAGGAGGAGGAGGAGACGACAAGCACAGGGGAGGGAGGAGGAGACGGAGGAGGAGGAGGAGACGACAAGCACAGGGGAGGAGGAGGAGACGACAAGCACAGGGGAGGAGGAGGAGACGACAAGCACAGGGGAGGAGGAGGAGACGACAAGCAGGGGAGGAGGAGGAGGAGACGACAAGCAGGGGAGGAGGAGACGACAAGCACAGGGGAGGAGGAGACGACAAGCACAGGGGAGGAGGAGGACGACAACAAGAGGGGAGGAGGAGACGACAAGCACAGGGGAGGAGGAGACGACAAGCAGGGGAGGAGGAGACGACAAGCAGGGGAGGAGGAGACGACAAGCAGGGGAGGAGGAGGAGACGACAAGCAGGGGAGGAGGAGGAGACGACAAGCACAGGGGAGGAGGAGGAGACGACAATCACAGGGGAGGAGGAGACGACAATCACAGGGGAGGAGGAGACGACAAGCAGGGGAGGAGGAGACGACAAGCAGGGGAGGAGGAGGAGACGACAAGCAAGGGAGGAGGAGGAGACGACAAGCAGGGGAGGAGGAGGAGACGACAAGCAGGGGAGGAGGAGGAGGCGACAAGCAGGGGAGGAGGAGGAGACGACAAGCAGGGGAGGAGGAGGAGACGACAAGCAGGGGAGGAGGAGGAGGAGACGACAAGCACAGGGGAGGAGGAGGAGGAGACGACAAGCACAGGGGAGGAGGAGGAGGAGACGACAAGCACAGGGGAGGAGGAGGAGGAGACGAAAATCACAGGGGAGGAGGAGGAGGAGACGACAAGCACAGGGGAGGAGGAGGAGGAGACACAAGCACAGGGGGAGGAGGAGGAGACGACAAGCACAGGGGAGGAGGAGGAGACGACAAGCACAGGGGAGGAGGAGGAGAGGGAGGGAGGAGACGACAAGCACAGGGGAGGAGGAGGAGGAGGAGGAGACGACAAGCACAGGGGAGGAGGAGGAGGAGACGAAAGCACAGGGGAGGAGGAGGAGACGACAAGCACAGGGGGGAGGAGGAGACGACAAGCACAGGGGAGGAGGAGGAGACGACAAGCACAGGGGAGGAGGAGGAGACGACAAGCACAGGGGAGGAGGAGGAGACGACAAGCACAGGGGAGGAGGAGGACGACAAGCACAGGGGAGGAGGAGGACAAGCACAGGGGAGGAGGAGGAGGAGACGACAAGCACAGGGGAGGAGGAGGAGGAGGAGGAGGAGACGACAAGCACAGGGGAGGAGGAGGGGGAGGAGGAGGAGACGACAAGCACAGGGGAGGAGGAGGAGACGACAAGCACAGGGGAGGAGGAGGAGGAGGAGACGACAAGCACAGGGGAGGAGGAGGAGACGACAAGCACAGGGGAGGAGGAGGAGGAGGAGACGACAAGCACAGGGGAGGAGGAGGAGACGACAAGCACAGGGGAGGAGGAGGAGACGACAAGCACAGGGGAGGAGGAGGAGGAGGAGACGACAAGCAGGGGAGGAGGAGGAGGAGAAGAACAAGCAGGGGAGGAGACGACAAGCACAGGGGAGGAGACGACAAGCAGGGGAGGAGGAGGAGACGACAAGCAGGGGAGGAGGAGGAGACGACAAGCAGAGGAGGAGGAGGAGGAGACGACAAGCACAGGGGAGGGACGCATGCACAGGGGAGTGAGAGGAGGAGACGACAAGCACAGGGGAGGAGGAGGAGGAGGAGACAAAGCACAGGGGAGGAGGAGGAGACGACAAGCACAGGGGAGGAGGAGGAGGGGGAGGAGGAGGAGGACGACAAGCACAGGGGAGGAGGAGGAGACGACAAGCACAGGGGAGGAGGAGGAGACGACAAGCACAGGGGAGGAGGAGGAGGAGGAGACGACAAGCAGGGGAGGGAGGAGGAGGAAGAACAAGCAGGGGGAGGAGGACGACAAGCACAGGGGAGGAGGAGGAGACGACAAGCACAGGGGAGGAGGAGGAGACGACAAGCACAGGGGAGGAGGAGGAGACGACAAGCACAGGGGAGGAGGAGGAGACGACAAGCACAGGGGAGGAGGAGGAGGAGGAGACGACAAGCACAGGGGAGGAGGAGGAGGAGGAGACGACAAGCACAGGGGAGGAGGAGGAGGAGGAGACGACAAGCACAGGGGAGGAGGAGGAGACGACAAGCACAGGGGAGGAGGAGGAGGAGGAGACGACAAGCACAGGGGAGGAGGAGGAGACGACAAGCACAGGGGAGGAGGAGGAGACGACAAGCACAGGGGAGGAGGAGGAGGAGGAGGAGACGACAAGCAGGGGAGGAGGAGGAGGAGAAGAACAAGCAGGGGAGGAGACGACAAGCACAGGGGAGGAGACGACAAGCAGGAGGAGCAGGGGAGGAGGAGACGACAAGCAGGGGAGGAGGAGGAGACGACAAGCACAAGGGGGAGGAGGAGGAGGAGAGGAGGCGACAAGCACAGGGGAGGAGGAGGAGGAGGAGACGACAAGCACAGGGGAGGAGGAGGAGACGACAAGCACAGGGGAGGAGGAGGAGACGACAAGCACAGGGGAGGAGGAGGAGGAGGAGACGACAAGCACAGGGGAGGAGGAGGAGACGACAAGCACAGGGGAGGAGGAGGAGGAGGGGAGGAGGAGGAGGAGGAGACGACAAGCACAGGGGGAGGAGGAGGAGACGACAAGCACAGGGGAGGAGGAGGAGACGACAAGCACAGGGGAGGAGGAGGAGGAGACGACAAGCAG
>NC_060175.1:6209939-6324939 GCF_021184085.1 Oncorhynchus gorbuscha
GTGAAATGGAACTCAGAGCATTTAGAATGTCTAGAATGTGCAGAGAGAGGAGCCTTCTAAACAAGAGTGAAATGGAACAAAGAGCATTTAGAATGTCTAGAATGTGCAGAGAGGAGCCTTCTAAACAAGAGTGAAATGGAACTCAGAGCATTTAGAATGTCTAGAATGTGCAGAGAGAGGGAGCCTTCTAAACAAGAGTGAAATGGAACTCAGAGCATTTAGAATGTCTAGAATGTGCAGAGAGAGGGAGCCTTCTAAACAAGAGTGAAATGGAACTCAGAGCATTTAGAATGTCTAGAATGTGCAGAGAGAGGGAACCTTCTAAACAAGCAGCCCATTTTCCTGACTGGCGTGTTTCTGCTCGTCTGAGAGAGTTCCATGGCAACGGAGGTGACATCATTGTTTTTGGCAGGAGGGGGGAAGAGAGAGAGAGAAAAATTGAGAAGCGAGCGAGAGGAAGGAAGAGTTAATTAAGAGAATAGTTTAGTGGGCCGGCCTGACTTTAACCAGCCACTAACAGAGCAGCCTACAAGCTACAGGCTACAAACTACAGCCTACAAGCTACAGCCTATAATTTTTTTTAAATATATTTTTTCAATTTTAAGTCAGTTAAGAACAAATTCTTCTTTTCAATGACGGCCTAGTGGGTTAACTGCCTGTTCAGGGGCAGAACGACAGATTTGTACCCTGTCAGCTCGGGGATTCGAACTTGCAACCTTTCGGTTACTAGTCCAACGTTCTAACCACTAGGCTACAAGCTACACATTACAGCCTATAAGCTACAAAACAATGAGTACAAATGTCAACAATGTACACTGAAACGGGACTTGATAAACGTTTATTCACAGGACGACAAGTAGAGATTTAACGATTCACCAATATGCCTAAATAAGAGTGCATTGGTCCTCAGAACCCAATCGACCGCTCAGAAAACCGGTTCAATCCCATTCAAAATGTAACAAACTGATCGAAATGTAGCAAGACGGTTTAGATCATATTGACCATTCTACCCGGTCCGACACCCGGTCCGACACCCGGTCCGACACCCGGTCCGACACCCGGTCCGACACCCGGTCCGACACCCGGTCCGACACCCGGTCCGACACCCGGTCCGACACCCGATCAAATCAAATGTTATTTGTCACATGCGCCGAACACAGTGAAATGAAACCAACAAGTTACCCTTAACCAACAACTTACCCTTAACCAACAACTTACCCTTAACCAACAACTTACCCTTAACCAACAACTTACCCTTAACCAACAACTTACCCTTAACCAACAACTTACCCTTAACCAACAACTTACCCTTAACCAACAACTTACCCTTAACCAACAACTTACCCTTAACCAACAACTTACCCTTAACCAACAACTTACCCTTAACCAACAACTTACCCTTAACCAACAACTTACCCTTAACCAACAACTTACCCTTAACCAACAACTTACCCTTAACCAACAACTTACCCTTAACCAACAACTTACCCTTAACCAACAACTTACCCTTAACCAACAACTTACCCTTAACCAACAACTTACCCTTAACCAACAACTTACCCTTAACCAACAACTTACCCTTAACCAACAACTTACCCTTAACCAACAACTTACCCTTAACCAACAACTTACCCTTAACCAACAACTTACCCTTAACCAACAACTTACCCTTAACCAACAACTTACCCTTAACCAACAACTTACCCTTAACCAACAACTTACCCTTAACCAACAACTTACCCTTAACCAACAACTTACCCTTAACCAACAACTTACCCTTAACCAACAACTTACCCTTAACCAACAACTTACCCTTAACCAACAACTTACCCTTAACCAACAACTTACCCTTAACCAACAACTTACCCTTAACCAACAACTTACCCTTAACCAACAACTTACCCTTAACCAACAACTTACCCTTAACCAACAACTTACCCTTAACCAACAACTTACCCTTAACCAACAACTTACCCTTAACCAACAACTTACCCTTAACCAACAACTTACCCTTAACCAACAACTTACCCTTAACCAACAACTTACCCTTAACCAACAACTTACCCTTAACCAACAACTTACCCTTAACCAACAACTTACCCTTAACCAACAACTTACCCAACAACTTACCCTTAACCAACAACTTACCCTTAACCAACAACTTAACCAACAACTTACCCTTAACCAACAACTTACCCTTAACCAACAACTTACCCTTAACCAACAACTTACCCTTAACCAACAACTTGCCCTTAACCAACAACTTACCCTTAACCAACAACTTAAACCAACAACTTACCCTTAACCAACAACTTACCCTTAACCAACAACTTAACCAACAACTTACCAACTTACCCTAACCAACAACTTACCCTTAACCAACAACTTACCCTTAACCAACAACTTACCCTTAACCAACAACTTACCCTTAACCAACAACTTACCCTTAACCAACAACTTACCCTTAACCAACAACTTACCCTTAACCAACAACTTACCCTTAACCAACAACTTACCCTTAACCAACAACTTACCCTTAACCAACAACTTACCCTTAACCAACAACTTACCCTTAACCAACAACTTACCCTTAACCAACAACTTACCTATTAACTTAGTCTATTATAGACTTATATAGAAAGTCTTATATATACAATTATAGAGCAACAATATAATAACAAAAACAAGGCTATATTTAGAGATATAGAGATAGATGTGGACAGGTTAGTTGATGTAATATATACAGAACCAGTCACAGGTTAGTTGATGTAATATATACAGAACCAGTCACAGGTTAGTTGATGTAATATATACAGAACCAGTCACAGGTTAGTTGATGAAATATATACAGAACCAGTCACAGGTTAGTTGATGAAATATATACAGAACCAGTCACAGGTTAGTTGATGAAATATATACAGAACCAGTCACAGGTTAGTTGATGTAATATATACAGAACCAGTCACAGGTTAGTTGATGTAATATATACAGAACCAGTCACAGGTTAGTTGATGTAATATATACAGAACCAGTCACAGGTTAGTTGATGTAATATATACAGAACCAGTCACAGGTTAGTTGATGTAATATATACAGAACCAGTCACAGGTTATTTGATGTAATATATACAGAACCAGTCACAGGTTATTTGATGTAATATATACAGAACCAGTCACAGGTTATTTGATGTAATATATACAGAACCAGTCACAGGTTAGTTGATGTAATATATACAGAACCAGTCACAGGTTAGTTGATGTAATATATACAGAACCAGTCACAGGTTAGTTGATGTAATATATACAGAACCAGTCACAGGTTAGTTGATGTAATATATACAGAACCAGTCACAGGTTAGTTGATGTAATATATACAGAACCAGTCACAGGTTAGTTGATGTAATATATACAGAACCAGTCACAGGTTAGTTGATGTAATATATACAGAACCAGTCACAGGTTAGTTGATGTAATATATACAGAACCAGTCACAGGTTAGTTGATGTAATATATACAGAACCAGTCACAGGTTAGTTGATGTAATATATACAGAACCAGGCACAGGTTAGTTGATGTAATATATACAGAACCAGTCACAGGTTAGTTGATGTAATATATACAGAACCAGTCACAGGTTAGTTGATGTAATATATACAGAACCAGGCACAGGTTAGTTGATGTAATATATACAGAACCAGTCACAGGTTAGTTGATGTAATATATACAGAACCAGTCACAGGTTAGTTGATGTAATATATACAGAACCAGTCACAGGTTAGTTGATGTAATATATACAGAACCAGTCACAGGTTAGTTGATGTAATATATACAGAACCAGTCACAGGTTAGTTGATGTAATATATACAGAACCAGTCACAGGTTAGTTGATGTAATATATACAGAACCAGTCACAGGTTAGTTGATGAAATATATACAGAACCAGTCACAGGTTAGTTGATGTAATATATACAGAACCAGTCACAGGTTAGTTGATGTAATATATACAGAACCAGTCACAGGTTAGTTGATGTAATATATACAGAACCAGGCAAAAGGGCTGCCTCGCCTGGATAGAGAGAGAGATAGAGATGTGGGCAGGTTAGTAATATATACAGAACCAGGCAAAAGGGCTGCCTCGCCTGGATAGAGAGATATAGAGAGAGATGTGGGCAGGTTAGTAATATATACAGAACCAGGCACAGGTTAGTTGATGTAATATATACAGAACCAGTCACAGGTTAGTTGATGTAATATATACAGAACCAGGCAAAAGGGCTGCCTCGCCTGGATAGAGAGAGAGATAGAGATGTGGGCAGGTTAGTAATATATACAGAACCAGGCAAAAGGGCTGCCTCGCCTGGATAGAGAGATATAGAGATGTGGGCAGGTTAGTTGATGTAATATATACAGAACCAGGCAAAATGTAATATATACTGCCAGGCAAAAGGGCTGCCTCGCCTGGATAGAGAGAGAGATAGAGATGTGGGCAGGTTAGTAATATATACAGAACCAGGCAAAAGGGCTGCCTCGCCTGGATAGAGAGAGAGATAGAGATGTGGGCAGGTTAGTAATATATACAGAACCAGTCAAAAGGGCTGCCTCGCCTGGATAGAGAGAGAGATAGAGATGTGGGCAGGTTAGTAATATATACAGAACCAGGCAAAAGGGCTGCCTCGCCTGGATAGATATAGAGATGTGGGCAGGTTAGTTGATGTAATATATACAGAACCAGGCAAAAGGGCTGCCTCGCCTGGATAGAGAGAGAGATAGAGATGTGGGCAGGTTAGTAATATATACAGAACCAGGCAAAAGGGCTGCCTCGCCTGGATAGAGAGATATAGAGATGTGGGCAGGTTAGTTGATGTAATATATACAGAACCAGGCAAAAGGGCTGCCTCGCCTGGATAGAGAGAGAGATAGAGATGTGGGCAGGTTAGTAATATATACAGAACCAGTCAAAAGGGCTGCCTCGCCTGGATAGAGAGATATAGAGATGTGGGCAGGTTAGTTGATGTAATATATACAGAACCAGGCAAAAGGGCTGCCTCGCCTGGATAGAGAGAGATAGAGATGTGGGCAGGTTAGTAATATATACAGAACCAGGCAAAAGGGCTGCCTCGCCTGGATAGAGAGATATAGAGATGCGGGCAGGTTAGTTGATGTAATATATACAGAACCAGGCAAAAGGGCTGCCTCGCCTGGATAGAGAGAGAGATAGAGATGTGGGCAGGTTAGTTGATGTAATATATACAGAACCAGGCAAAAGGGCTGCCTCGCCTGGATAGAGAGAGAGATAGAGATGTGGGCAGGTTAGTAATATATACAGAACCAGGCAAAAGGGCTGCCTCGCCTGGATAGAGAGATATAGAGAGAGATGTGGGCAGGTTAGTAATATATACAGAACCAGGCAAAAGGGCTGCCTTGCCTGGATAGAGAGAGAGATAGAGATGTGGGCAGGTTAGTAATATATACAGAACCAGGCAAAAGGGCTGCCTCGCCTGGATAGAGAGAGAGATAGAGATGTGGGCAGGTTAGTAATATATACAGAACCAGGCAAAAGGGCTGCCTCGCCTGGATAGAGAGAGAGATAGAGATGTGGGCAGGTTAGTAATATATACAGAACCAGGCAAAAGGGCTGCCTCGCCTGGATAGAGAGAGAGATAGAGATGTGGGCAGGTTAGTAATATATACAGAACCAGGCAAAAGGGCTGCCTCGCCTGGATAGAGAGATATAGAGATGTGGGCAGGTTAGTTGATGTAATATATACAGAACCAGGCAAAAGGGCTGCCTCGCCTGGATAGAGAGAGAGATAGAGATGTGGGCAGGTTAGTAATATATACAGAACCAGGCAAAAGGGCTGCCTCGCCTGGATAGAGAGAGAGATAGAGATGTGGGCAGGTTAGTTGATGAAATATATACAGAACCAGGCAAAAGGGCTGCCTCGCCTGGATAGAGAGATAGAGATGTGGGCAGGTTAGTAATATATACAGAACCAGGCAAAAGGGCTGCCTTGCCTGGATAGAGAGAGAGATAGAGATGTGGGCAGGTTAGTAATATATACAGAACCAGTCAAAAGGGCTGCCTTGCCTGGATAGAGAGAGAGATAGAGATGTGGGCAGGTTAGTAATATATACAGAACCAGTCAAAAGTTTGGACACCTCATTCCAGGGTTATTTATTTAATTGTTTACAATTTTCTACATTGTAAAATAATAGTGAAGACTATGTAAATAAAAAAACTCCAAACTATGTAATAAAAACATGTAGTGACCAAGTGTTAAACAAATCAAAATATATTTGCTATATTTATTTGAGATACTTCAAACAACCACCCTTTGCCTTGATGACAGCATTGTACACTCTTGGCATTCTCTCAACCAGCTTCATGAGGTAGTCACCTGGAATGCATTTCAATTAACAGGTGTGCCTTGTTAAAAGTTAAGTTGCGGAATTTATGTCCTTCTTAATGAGTTTGAGCCAATCAGTTATGTTGTGACAAGGTAGGGGTGGTATACAGAAGATAGCCTTATTTGGTAAAAGACCAAGTCCATATTATGACAAGAACAGCTCAAATAAGCAAAGAGAAATGACAGTTCATCATTACTTTAAGACATGAAGGTCAGTCAATACAGAACATTTCAAGAACTTTGACAGTTTCTTCAAGTGCAGTAGCAAAAACCATCAAGGTCTGATGAAACTGGCTCTCATGAGGACCGCCACTCTTGGCTTACCAAGAGTTACCTCTGCTGCAGAGGATAAGTTCAGTAGAGTTACCAGCGTCAGAAATTGCAGCCCAAATAACTGCATTAGAGTTCAAGTAACAGACACATCTCAACATCAACTCTTCAAAGTAGAGGTCGACCGATTAATCGTAATGGCCGATTAATTATGGCCGATTAAGTTCTCATAGCAATCGGAAATCGGTATTTTTGGGCGCAGATTTAAAAAGAAAAATATATATATATATACATTTATTTTTTTACACCTTTATTTAACCAGGCAAGTCACTTAAGAACAAATTCTTATTTACAATGACGGCCTAGGAATGGTGGGTTAACTGGTCTAGGAACAGTGGGTTAACTGGTCTAGAAACAGTGGGTTAACTGGTCTAGAAACAGTGGGTTAACTGGTCTAGGAACAGTGGGTTAACTGGTCTGGGAACAGTGGGTTAACTGGTCTAGGAACAGTGGATTAACTGGTCTGGGAACAGTGGGTTAACTGGTCTGGGAACAGTGGGTTAACTGGTCTGGGAACAGTGGGTTAACTGGTCTAGGAACAGTGGGTTAACTGGTCTGGGAACAGTGGGTTAACTGGTCTGGGAACAGTGGGTTAACTGGTCTGGGAACAGTGGGTTAACTGGTCTGGGAACAGTGGGTTAACTGGTCTGGGAACAGTGGGTTAACTGGTCTGGGAACAGTGGGTTAACTGGTCTGGGAACAGTGGGTTAACTGGTCTAGGAACAGTGGTTTAACTGGTCTGGGAACAGTGGGTTAACTGGTCTAGGAACAGTGGGATTAACTGGTCTGGGAACAGTGGGTTAACTGGTCTGGGAACAGTGGGTTAACTGGTCTGGGAACAGTGGGCTAACTGGTCTGGGAACAGTGGGTTAACTGGTCTGGGAACAGTGGGTTAACTGGCCTAGGAACAGTGGGTTAACTGGTCTGGGAACAGTGGGTTAACTGGTCTAGGAACAGTGGGGTTAACTGGTCTAGGAACAGTGGGTTAACTGGTCTGGGAACAGTGGGTTAACTGGTCTGGGAACAGTGGGTTAACTGGTCTAGGAACAGTGGTTTAACTGGTCTAGGAACAGTGGGTTAACTGGTCTAGGAACAGTGGGATTAACTGGTCTGGGAACAGTGGGTTAACTGGTCTGGGAACAGTGGGTTAACTGGCCTAGGAACAGTGGGTTAACTGGTCTGGGAACAGTGGGTTAACTGGTCTAGGAACAGTGGGGTTAACTGGTCTAGGAACAGTGGGGTTAACTGGTCTAGGAACAGTGGGGTTAACTGGTCTAGGAACAGTGGGTTAACTGGTCTAGGAACAGTGGGTTAACTGGTCTAGGAACAGTGGGTTAACTGGTCTAGGAACAGTGGGTTAACTGGTCTAGGAACAGTGGGTTAACTGGTCTAGGAACAGTGGGGTTAACTGGTCTAGGAACAGTGGGTTAACTGGTCTAGGAACAGTGGGTTAACTGGTCTAGGAACAGTGGGTTAACTGGTCTAGGAACAGTTAACTGGTCTAGGAACAGTTAACTGGTCTAGGAACAGGGGTTAACTGGTCTAGGAACAGTGGGTTAACTGGTCTAGGAACAGTGGGTTAACTGGTCTAGGAACAGTGGGTTAACTGGTCTAGGAACAGTGGGTTAACTGGTCTAGGAACAGTGGGTTAACTGGTCTAGGAACAGTGGGTTAACTGGTCTAGGAACAGTGGGTTAACTGGTCTAGGAACAGTGGGTTAACTGGTCTGGGAACAGTGGGTTAACTGGTCTGGGAACAGTGGGTTAACTGGTCTGGGAACAGTGGGTTAACTGGTCTAGGAACAGTGGGGTTAACTGGTCTAGGAACAGTGGGGTTAACTGGTCTAGGAACAGTGGGTTAACTGGTCTGGGAACAGTGGGTTAACTGGTCTAGGAACAGTGGGTTAACTGGTCTAGGAACAGTGGGTTAACTGGTCTAGGAACAGTGGGTTAACTGGTCTAGGAACAGTGGGTTAACTGGTCTAGGAACAGTGGGTTAACTGGTCTGGGAACAGTGGGTTAACTGGTCTGGTCTAGGAACAGTGGGTTAACTGGTCTAGGAACAGTGGGTTAACTGGTCTAGGAACAGTGGGTTAACTGGTCTAGGAACAGTGGGTTAACTGGTCTAGGAACAGTGGGTTAACTGGTCTGGGAACAGTGGGTTAACTGGTCTAGGAACAGTGGGTTAACTGGTCTGGGAACAGTGGGTTAACTGGTCTAGGAACAGTGGGTTAACTGGTCTAGGAACAGTGGGTTAACTGGTCTAGGAACAGTGGGATTAACTGGTCTGGGAACAGTGGGTTAACTGGTCTGGGAACAGTGGGTTAACTGGCCTAGGAACAGTGGGTTAACTGGTCTGGGAACAGTGGGTTAACTGGTCTAGGAACAGTGGGGTTAACTGGTCTAGGAACAGTGGGGTTAACTGGTCTAGGAACAGTGGGTTAACTGGTCTAGGAACAGTGGGGTTAACTGGTCTAGGAACAGTGGGTTAACTGGTCTAGGAACAGTGGGTTAACTGGTCTAGGAACAGTGGGTTAACTGGTCTAGGAACAGTGGGTTAACTGGTCTAGGAACAGTGGGGTTAACTGGTCTAGGAACAGTGGGTTAACTGGTCTGGGAACAGTGGGTTAACTGGTCTAGGAACAGTGGGTTAACTGGTCTAGGAACAGTGGGGTTAACTGGTCTAGGAACAGTGGGTTAACTGGTCTAGGAACAGTGGGTTAACTGGTCTAGGAACAGTGGGGTTAACTGGTCTAGGAACAGTGGGTTAACTGGTCTAGGAACAGTGGGTTAACTGGTCTAGGAACAGTGGGTTAACTGGTCTAGGAACAGTGGGTTAACTGGTCTAGGAACAGTGGGTTAACTGGTCTAGGAACAGTGGGTTAACTGGTCTAGGAACAGTGGGTTAACTGGTCTAGGAACAGTGGGGTTAACTGGTCTAGGAACAGTGGGTTAACTGGTCTAGGAACAGTGGGTTAACTGGTCTAGGAACAGTGGGTTAACTGGTCTAGGAACAGTGGGTTAACTGGTCTAGGAACAGTGGGTTAACTGGTCTAGGAACAGTGGGTTAACTGGTCTAGGAACAGTGGGTTAACTGGTCTAGGAACAGTGGGTTAACTGGTCTAGGAACAGTGGGTTAACTGGTCTGGGAACAGTGGGTTAACTGGTCTGGGAACAGTGGGTTAACTGGTCTAGGAACAGTGGGGTTAACTGGTCTAGGAACAGTGGGGTTAACTGGTCTAGGAACAGTGGGTTAACTGGTCTGGGAACAGTGGGTTAACTGGTCTAGGAACAGTGGGTTAACTGGTCTAGGAACAGTGGGTTAACTGGTCTAGGAACAGTGGGTTAACTGGTCTAGGAACAGTGGGTTAACTGGTCTAGGAACAGTGGGTTAACTGGTCTAGGAACAGTGGGTTAACTGGTCTGGGAACAGTGGGTTAACTGGTCTAGGAACAGTGGGTTAACTGGTCTAGGAACAGTGGGTTAACTGGTCTAGGAACAGTGGGTTAACTGGTCTAGGAACAGTGGGTTAACTGGTCTAGGAACAGTGGGTTAACTGGTCTGGGAACAGTGGGTTAACTGGTCTAGGAACAGTGGGTTAACTGGTCTAGGAACAGTGGGTTAACTGGTCTAGGAACAGTGGGTTAACTGGTCTAGGAACAGTGGGTTAACTGCCTTGTTCAGGGGCAGAACGACAGATTTACACCTTGTCAGCTCAGGGGATCCAATCTTGCAACCTTACAGTTAACTAGTCCAACGCTCTAACCACCTGCCTTTCATTGCACTCCACGAGGAGCCTGCCTGTTACGCGAATGCAGTAGAAGCCAAGGTAAGCTGCTAGCTGCATTAAACTAATCTTATAAACAACAATCAACGACTGTCGTTGCTCCAATGTGTACTTAACCATAAACATCAAAGCCTTTCTTAAAATCAATACACAAGTATATATTTTAGAAACCTGCATATTTAGCTAAAATAAATCCAGGTTAGCAGGCAATATTAACCAGGTGAAATTGTGTCAATTCTTGTGTCAGTTCATTGCACGTAGGGTCAGGGTATATGCAACAGTTTGGGTCGCCTGGCTCTTTGCGAACTAATTTTCCAGAATTTTAAGTAATTATGACATAATAGAGAATGTCTTGATCTACTTCAGATAAGGTCTGTGTTTCGTTCCTAAACCACCTCTGTTCATCTCTTCCATAGAGAATGTCTTGATCTACTTCAGATAAGGTCTGTGTTTCGTTCAGGCTTAAACCACCTCTGCGTTTTGATACCCGTGTAAATATCACTAGGATAAGGTAACATTTGTCAACATATTTTCATAAATCCACTCTACAAAAAAAAATGATCTTCGCTTATATTTAGCCAATATTGATCAGAGGTACCTTGTCCTATGGATATCTACACAGTTATAAAATTGGCAAGGTGGTGTAAGTATGAAACACAACCGTATTTTAAGTGAATCTAAAAATAATAATAATTAATTAATGAATGAAGGAACCGCTTTTCAGATGTTGCTAGAAGGTGTCATGGGAATTACGACTCGCACCTTGGTAGTCAATTCTTACCGTGCCCATTATTAAAATAGGATTTCCTGCATATAGAAATGACAGTTTTTGTTTTCAACTTTCATCACAGGTAACTTAAACTCTATTTTCATTCAAACAGTTGAGAGTATTTGTCTCCTAAGCAGACTCCACAGTGTCATTGTCACTTCAGAGCTGTGTGTGTGTGTGTGTGTGTGTGTGTGTGTGTGTGTGTGTGTGTGTGTGTGTGTGTGTGTGTGTGTGTGTGTGTGTGTGTGTGTGTGTGTGTGTGTGTGTGTGTGTGTGTGTGTGTGTGTGTGTGTGTGTGTGTGTGTGTGTGTGTGTGTGTGTTTTACAGATGGCAGAGAAAAGCAGAGCACCAGACTATTACATGGAATTGGCACCAGGGAAAGCAAGGTGTCTTATTTGTGATAAAGATGTAAGCATGGGGTCAGCATGGGGTCAGCATGGGGTCAGCATGGGGTCAGCAACGGCTAAATCAGAAAATACCACCAACCTGTGGAATCACCTTAAGAACAAAAAAGACCATAATGTGTATTATATTAAGTTAAAATAAAAGCGTTTCTTCAATATTGTTGCAATTGTCATTATTACAAAAATGTGTGTGTATGTATATATATAACAAATCGGCCGATTATTCGGTATCGGTGTTGAAAAATCATAATCGGTCGACCTCTAGTTCAAAGGCGACTGCGTGAATCAGTCCTTCATGGTTGAATTGCTGCAAAGAAACCACTACTATTTTATTAAATCTTTTTTTTAACTAGGCAAGTCAGTTAAGAAAAAAAAATCTTATTTACAATGACGGCCTACCCCTGCCAAACCCGGACGACGCTGGGCCAATTGTGCACCACCCTATGGGACTCCCAATCAGGGCCGGATGTGATACAGTCTGGATTCGAACCAGGGACTGTAGTGAACCAAGGACACCGATAAGAAGCAGAGACTTGCTTGGCATAGCACCCCCACACCACCTCCTCCATGCTTCATGGTGGGAACCACACTTGCAGAGACTTGCTTGGGCCAAGAAACACGAGCAATGGACATTGGACTGGTATAAATCTGTCCTTTGGTCGGATGAGTCCAACCGTGAGATTTTGTGTCTTTGTGAGAAGCAGAGTAGGTGAATGGATTAACTCTGCAAGTGTAGTTCTCACCATGAAGCATGGAGGAGGTGGTGTGATGGTGCTATGCTGATGAAACTGGAAATGATTTATTTAAAATTGAAGGCACATTTAACCAGCTGGGACTATCATTTGTTTTTCTACAGGACAGTGACTCAACACCTCCAGGCTGTATAAGGGCTATTTGACCAAGGAGAGTGATGGCGTGCTGCATCAGATGACCTGGCCTCCACAATCCCCCAACCTCAATCCAAATTCATCCCAAACAGAGTGAAAATAAAGCAGCTAAGACCTCAGCATATGCGGGAACTCCTTCAAGACTGTTGGAAAAAGCATTCCAGGTGAAGCTGGTTGAGAGAATGCCAAGAGTGCCCAAAGCTGTCATCAAGGCACAGGGTGGCTATTTGAAGAATCTCAAATATAAAATAAAAGTTGATGTGTAACACTGTTTTGTTTACTACAAGAATCGATATGTTAATTTCACAGTTTATGTCTTCGCTATTATTCTACAATGTAGAAATTAGTAAAACATTAAGAAAAACCCTTGAATGATGTGTGAGGTGTTCTAAGTGTGTGTGTGATATACAGTTGAAGTCAGAAGTTTACATACACTTAGGTTGGAGTCATTAAAACTTGTTTTTCAACCACTCCACAAATTTCCTGTGAACAAACTATAGTTTTGGCAAGTTGATTAGAACATCTACTTTGTGCATGACACAAGTAATTTTTCCAACAATTGTTTAAAGACAAATTATTTCACTTATAATGTACTGTATCACAATTCCAGAGGATCAGAAGTTTACGTACACGAAGTTGATTGTGCCTTTAAACAGCTTGGAAAATTCCAGAAAATTATGTCATGGCTTTAGAAGCTTCTGATAGGCTAATTGACATAATGTGAGTCAATTGGAGGTGTACCTGTGAATGTATTTCAAGGCCTACCTTCAAACTCAGTGCCTCTTTGCTTGACATCATGGGAAAATCAAAAGAAATCAGACAAGACCTCAACAGAAATGATAGACCTCCACAAGTCTGGTTCATCCTTGGGAGCCATTTCCAAACGCCTGAAGGTACCACGTTCATTTTATTTATTTAACCAGGAAGGGCTCATTGAGATTAAAATCTATTTTTCATGAGCGCCCTGGCCAAGATAGGCAGCACCAAGTCATTACAAAAAGTTACAGACAGACAACATGAAAAACTACAAGTAATCTAGTAAAAACCATTGAATTCACAAAATCATAAAACAGCAAATTAAAAACATTGACAGGTCAGGGAATCAGCCTCAAAATCCTTCATCAGTGATTTAAAAACACCAATCGGGACAAGTTCTTCCAGTTTAAAAGTATTTTGTAAAGTACATAAAAGCCCTTTTACCAAATTCAGTTGGGACATTTGGAACAGTTAGCAGGATAAAGTCCAGCGAACGAAGAGACGACCCACCACATCTCTGAACAATAAAAATGCCCAAATAAAAAAGGTAGTAAACCCAAAATGGCTTTGTAAATAAAAGTATACCAGTGACTGAGCCTACAAGTGACAAGAGAAGGCCAGCCAACCCTGGTATACAAAGTGCAGTGCTGGGTAAGGGTTTTGCAGTTTAAAATAAATCTCAAAGTGCCATCTGTACAAACAATTGTACGCAAGTATAACCATGGGACCACGCAGCCGTCATACCGCTCAGAAAGGAGATGCATTCTGTCTCCTAGAGATGAACGTACTTTGGTGCGAAAAGTGCAAATCAATCCCAGAACAACAGCAAAGGACCTGGTGAAGATGCTGAAGGAAACGGGTACAAAAGTATCTATATCCACAGTAAAACATTGTCCTATACCGACATAACCTGAAAGGCTGCCAAGCAAGGAAGAAGCCACTGCTCCAAAACCGCCATAAAAAAGCCAGACTACGGTTTGCAACTGCACATGGGGACAAAGATCGTACTTTTTGGAGAAATGTTCTCTGGTCTGATGAAGCAAAAATAGAACTGTTTGGCCATATTGACAATTGTTATGTTTTGAGGAATAAGGGGGATGCTTGCAAGCTTAAGAACACCATCCCAACCGTGAAGCACGGGGGTGGCAGCATCATGCTGTGGGGGTGCTTTGCTGCAGGAGAGACTGGTGCACTTCACAAAATAGATGGCATCATGAGGAGGAACATTATGTGGATATATTGAAGCAACATCTCAAGACATCAGTCAGGAAGTTAAAGCTTGGTCGCAAATGGGTCTTCCAAATGGACAATGACCCCAAGCATACTTCCAAAGTTGTAGCAAAATGGCTTAAGGACAACAAAGTCAAGGTATTGGAGTGGCCATCACAAAGCAATGACCTCAATCCTATAGACAATTTGTGGACAGAACTGAAAAACTGTGTGCGAGCAAGGAGGCCTACAAACCTGACTCAGTTACACCAGCTCTGTCAGGAGGAATGGGACAAAATTCACCCACCTTATTGTGGGAAACTTGAGGAACGTTTGACCCAAGTGAAACTATTTAAAGGCAATGCTACCTAATATTAATTGAGTGTATGTAAACTTCTGACCCACTGGGAATGTGATGAAAGAAATAACAGCTGAAATAAATCTCAACTATTATTCTGACATTTCACATTCTTAAAATAAAGTGGTGATCCTAACTGACCTAAGTCAGAGACTTTTTACTAGTAGAGTCTCTCTACTCTGTCCACAATCAGAGATTGTGAAGAACTGAGTTTAAATGTATTTGGTTAAGGTGTACTTAAACTTCCGACTTCAACTGTATATAAATAACACAAAAGTATGTGGACACACCTTCAAATCGTATCCACACCCGTTGCTGACGAGTGCATAAAATCGAGTGCACAGCCATGCAATCTCCATAGACAAACATAGGCAGTAGAATGGGCCGTACTGAAGAGCTCAGTGACTTTCCAACGTGGCACCGTCACAGGTTGCCACATTTCCAACAAGTCAGTTGGTCAATGTTCTGCCCTGCTAGAGCTGCCCTGGTCAACTAAGTGTTGTTATTGTGAAGTGGTAATGTCTAGGAACAGCAACGGCTCAGCCGCGAAGTGGTAGGCCACACCAGCTCACAGAACGGGACGGACCGCCGAGTACTGAAGAAAAGTCATCTGTAATCTTTTGCAACACTCACTCACTACCGAGTTCCAAACTGCTTCTGGAAGCAACGTCAGCACAATAAGCAGTTCGTCGGGAGCTCCATGAAATGGGTTTCCATGGCCGAGCAGTCGCACACAAGCCTAAGATCACCACGCGCAATGACAAGCGTCGGCTGGAGTGGTGTAAAGCTCGCTGCCATTGGACTCTGGAGCAGTGGAAACACGTTCTCTGGAGTGATGACTCACGCTTCACCGTCTGGCAGTCCAACGGATGAATCTGGGTTTGGTGGATGCCAGGAGAACACTACCTGCCCGAATGCATAGTGCCAACTGTAAAGTTTGGTGGAGGAGGAATCATGGTCTGGGGCTGTTTGTTCATGGTTCATGCTAGACCTTTAGTTCCAGTGAAGGGAAATCTTAACACTACAGCATACAATGACATTCTAGATGATTCTGTGCTTCCAACTTTGTGGCAACAGTTCGGGGAAGGCCCTTTCCTGTTTCAGCATGACACAACAAAGTGAAACCCAACAGCAGCTCAGTCAACCTTTTATTGTACAGTAGTAAGGTAACCTGTCGTCTCAACAGATCGGTATGAAACAAAGATCTGTGTCAGGGGAAACACTGCGTGTTTGATCTACTAAGTTCTACATGATGAGAGGGAGAGAGAGCCCTCTGCGGACTTCAAACACGACGGGAGGGCTGGAGTTAGAGGAGTTAGAGGATCAGAAAGGGGAGAACCTCAACCCCCCCCCCAACCCTCTCTTAGCAGCAACTCAGCATTGACCCTATGTCTCTGTCTCTGCTAAATTATATTTCTGGCCTACATTCTCTGAAATCTAAACTGAGTCCCTGGCATGTGATGCCTTTTATAAATACTTTAAAACGCATGAAAGTCAGTTACATAAAACAAGAGTCAAAACAAACACGAAACAATGCCCTCTTGTTCCCTTGTGCTAGCTAGCGCTAACCAAGCCGTCCGTCTCCAGCTAGCGCCGTCCGTCTCCAGCTAGCGCTAACCAAGCCGTCCGTCTCCAGCTAGCGCCGTCCGTCTCCAGCTAGCGCTAACCAAGCCGTCCGTCTCCAGCTAGCGCCGTCCGTCTCCAGCTAGCGCTAACCAAGCCGTCCGTCTCCAGCTAGCGCTAACCAAGCCGTCCGTCTCCAGCTAGCGCCGTCCGTCTCCAGCTAGCGCTAACCAAGCCGTCCGTCTCCAGCTAGCGCTAACCAAGCCGTCCGTCTCCAGCTAGCGCTAACCAAGCCGTCCATCTCCATGATTTTATTTTATTAGCAGACCAGGCTCTCAAGAGAAGACAGAGAGAGAGACCTCCCTCAGCAGACCAGGCTCTAAAGAGAAGACAGAGAGAGAGACCTCCCTCAGCAGACCAGACTCTAAAGAGAAGACAGAGAGAGAGACCTCCCTCAGCAGACCAGGCTCTAAAGAGAAGACAGAGAGAGAGACCTCCCTCAGCAGACCAGGCTCTAAAGAGAAGACAGAGAGAGAGACCTCCCTCAGCAGACCAGGCTCTAAAGAGAAGACAGAGAGAGAGACCTCCCTCAGCAGACCAGGCTCTAAAGAGAAGACAGAGAGAGAGACCTCCCTCAGCAGACCAGGCTCTAAAGAGAAGACAGAGAGAGAGACCTCCCAGCAGACCAGGCAGAGAAGACAGACCAGGACCAGGCTCTAAAGAGAAGACAGAGAGAGAGACCTCCCTCAGCAGACCAGGTTATAAAGAGAAGACAGAGAGAGAGACCTCCCTCAGCAGACCAGGTTATAAAGAGAAGACAGAGAGAGAGACCTCCCTCAGCAGGGCTCTAAAGAGCCACAGTTCCAGACAGACAGTCTCTCTACTCTGGGATAGACTACTGGACATGCGTGGTCTGGAGTGACTGGGACAGACCAAACCGATACAGTAAGCACACAATGTAGCTCCTGGGTAGAGATGGATTCTGTCCTGTCATCAGGTCACGTGACTAGCTGGGCGGCGGAGTGGACAGAGATGAAGGCAGAAGGCATTCTGCTGTACCCGCTATTTGCGGACAGTGGGCACGACAGGGAACAAGTAGAAATGCTGATCTGGGATCATTTTGGGATTTCAGATAAACAAATTCACATTGACATGGGGGGGGGCTGCTGATCCTAGATCAACACTCCTAATCTGAGACTTTGTGAGTACGGGCCCTGACACAGTCACTCAGTAGAGAGGCCTGCACTACCTATGGGCCCTGGTCTAAGGTAGGGAATAGGGCCCTGGTCTAAAGTAGTGCACTACCTATGGGCCCTGGTCTAAGGTAGGGAATAGGGCCCTGGTCTAAAGTAGTGCACTACCTATGGGCCCTGGTCTAAGGTAGGGAATAGGGCCCTGGTCTAAAGTAGTGCACTACCTATGGGCCCTGGTCTAAGGTAGTGCACTATGTAGGGAATAGGGCCCTGGTCTAAAGTAGTGCACTACCTATGGGCCCTGGTCTAAAGTAGTGCACTGGGTAGGGAATAGGGGCCTGGTCTAAAGTAGTGCACTATATAGGGAATAGGGCCCTGGTCTAAAGTAGTGCACTATATAGGGCCCTGGTCTAAAGTAGTGCACTATATAGGGCCCTGGTCTAAAGTAGTGCACTATATAGGGAATAGGGTCCTGGTCTAAAGTAGTGCACTATATAGGGCCCTGATATAAAGTAGTGCACTATATAGGGAATAGGGCTCTGGTCTAAAGTAGTGCACTATATAGGGAATAGGGTCCTGGTCTAAAGTAGTGCACTATATAGGGAATAGGGCCCTAGTCTAAAGTAGTGCACTATATACGGAATAGGGTGCGATTTGGAATGCATTCTCACTATCTATCACACTATTCAGTCCCTCAGCTAGATCTCTACAAGGTTATCAGAGCAGAGAAGAGTAAGCCTCATTGGTCACAGTCAGACAGCTGAAAAATAACAAATCATCTGTGACTGAAATCATTAATGGAGGAAACTGTTCCTCTGCTGAGGTACAACAGACACGTTATCTCAGCAGAGAAAAGGGAAGAATATAGAGAGAGAGGAGAAGAGAGAGGAGAGGAGAGAGAGAGAGAGAGAGAGATGGAGATGGAGAGGATAATAGAGAGGAGAAGAGAGAGGAGATGGAGAGAGAAGAGGGAGAGGAGATGGAGAGAGAAGAGGGAGAGGAGATGGAGAGGGAGAGGATAATAGAGAGGAGAAGAGAGGAGATGGAGAGGGAGAGGATAGTAGGGAGAGAAGAGGGAGAGGAGGAGAGAGAGGAGATGGAGAGAAGAGGGAGAGGATAATAGAGAGGAGATGGAGAGAAGAGGGAGAGAAGAGGGAGAGAAGAGAGAGAAGAGGGAGAGAAGAGGGAGAGAAGAGAGAGAGAATAATAGAGAGGAGATGGAAAGGAGATGGAGAGAAGAGGGAGAGAAGAGGGAGAGAAGAGGGAGAGAAGAGGGAGAGGAGGAGAGAGAGGAGATGGAGAGAAGAGGGAGAGGAGGAGAGAGAGGAGATGGAGAGAATAATAGAGAGGAGATGGAGAGGAGAGGGAGAGGGAGAGAAGAGGGAGAGAAGAGGGAGAGGAGGAGAGAGAGGAGATGGAGAGAATAATAGAGAGGAGATGGAAAGGAGATGGAGAGAAGAGGGAGAGAAGAGGGAGAGAAGAGGGAGAGAAGAGGGAGAGAAGAGAGAGAGAATAATAGAGAGGAGATGGAGAGGAGAGGGAGAGGATAATAGAGAGAGAGAAGAGAGAGGAGATGGAGAGGGAGAGAAGAGGGAGAGGAGGAGAGAGAGGAGATGGAGAGAAGAGGGAGAGGAGGAGAGAGAGGAGATGGAGAGAAGAGGGAGAGAAGAGGGAGAGGATAATAGAGAGGAGATGGAGAGGAGATGGAGAGAAGAGGGAGAGGATAATAGAGAGAGAAGAATAGAGAGAGGAGAAGAGGAGAGAGAGGAGAGGGAGAGAAGAATAGAGAGAGGAGAGGGAGAGAAGAATAGAGAGAGAGGGAGAGAAGAATAGAGAGAGGGAGAGAAGAGGGAGAGGATAATAGAGAAGAATAGAGAGAGGAGAAGAGGAGAGAGAGGAGAGGGAGAGAAGAATAGAGAGAGGAGAGGGAGAGAAGAATAGAGAGAGAGGGAGAGAAGAATAGAGAGAGGGAGAGAAGAATAGAGAGAGAGGGAGAGAAGAATAGAGAGAGAGGGAGAGAAGAATAGAGAGAGGGAGAGAAGAATAGAGAGAGGGAGAGAAGGCGAGGGAGAGAAGAATAGAGAGAGGAGAGGGAGAAGAATAGAGAGAGGGAGAGAAGAATAGAGAGAGAGGGAGAGAAGAATAGAGAGAGAGGGAAAGAAGAATAGAGAGAGGGAGAGAAGGCGAGGGAGAGAAGAATAGAGAGAAGGAGAGACAGCAGGGGAGAGAAGAATAGAGAGAGAAGGAGAGAGACAGCAGGGGAGAGAAGAGAGAGAAGAATAGAGACAGCAGGGGAGAGAGAGACTAGAGAGAGAAGGAGAGAGATAGAAGAATAGAGAGAGAAGGAGAGAGATAGAAGAATAGAGAGAGCATGGGAGAGAGAGCGGGGGAGAGAGAGCAGGGGAGAGAGAGAGAAGAATAGAGAGAGCAGGGGAGAGAGAGCAGGGGAGAGAGAGCAGGGGAGAGAGAGCAGGGGAGAGAGAGCAGGGCAGAGAGAGCAGGGGAGAGAGAGAGGAAGAGAGAGAGCGATGTAAATGTGTTTACCATGCCAATAAAGCCCTTTCAATTCGAGAGAGAGAGAGAGCAACAACTATCCTCTCCTCGCCAGCCTTGCTGAAAGACCAAGGAGAGAACAGGTACTCCCTATACCAGTCTGCTGTTCCCACATGCTTCAAGAGGGCCACCATTGTTCCTGTTCCCAAGAAAGCTAAGGTAACTGAGCTAAACGACTACCGCCCCGTAGCACTCACTTCCGTCATCATGAAGTGCTTTGAGAGACTAGTCAAGGACCATATCACCTCCACCCTACCTGACACCCTAGACCCACTCCAATTTGCTTACCGCCCAAATAGGTCCACAGACGATGCAATCTCAACCACACTGCACACTGCCCTAACCCACCTGGACAAGAGGAATACCTATGTGAGAATGCTGTTCAAGCTCGAGACCCTGGGTCTCGACCCCGCCCTGTGCAACTGGGTACTGGACTTCCTGACGGGCCGCCCCCAGGTGGTGAGGGTAGGCAACAACATCTCCTCCCCGCTGATCCTCAACACGGGGGCCCCACAAGGGTGCGTTCTGAGCCCTCTCCTGTACTCCCTGTTCACCCACGACTGCGTGGCCACGCACGCCTCCAACTCAATCATCAAGTTTGCGGACGACACAACAGTGGTAGGCTTGATTACCAACAACGACGAGACGGCCTACAGGGAGGAGGTGAGGGCCCTCGGAGGTGAGGGCCCTCGGAGTGTGGTGTCAGGAAAATAACCTCACACTCAACGTCAACAAAACTAAGGAGATGATTGTGGACTTCAGGAAACAGCAGAGGGAACACCCCCCTATCCACATCGATGGAACAGTAGTGGAGAGGGTAGCTAGTTTTAAGTTCCTCGGCATACACATCACAGACAAACTGAATTGGTCCACTCACACTGACAGCGTCGTGAAGAAGGCGCAGTAGCGCCTCTTCAACCTCAGGAGGCTGAAGAAATTCGGCTTGTCACCAAAAGCACTCACAAACTTCTACAGATGCACAATCGAGAGCATCCTGGCGGGCTGTATCACCGCCTGGTACGGCAACTGCTCCGCCCTCAACCGTAAGGCTCTCCAGAGGGTAGTGAGGTCTGCACAACGCATCACCGGGGGCAAACTACCTGCCCTCCAGGACACCTACACCACCCGATGTTGAAGGAAGGCCATGGAGATCATCAAGGACATCAACCACCCGAACCACTGCCTGTTCACCCCGCTATCATCCAGAAGGCGAGGTCAGTACAGGTGCATCAAAGCTGGGACCGAGAGACTGAAAAACAGCTTCTATCTCAAGGCCATCAGACTGTTAAACAGCCACCACTAACATTGAGTGGCTGCTGCCAACACACTGTCATTGACACTGACCCAACTCCAGCCACTTTAATAATGGGAATTGATGGGAAATTATGTAAATATATCACTAGCCACTTTAAACAATGCTACCTTATATAATGTTACTTACCCTACATTATTCATATGTATATACTGTACTCTACATCATCGACTGCATCCTTATGTAACACATGTATCCCTAGCCACTTTAACTATGCCACTTTGTTTACTTTGTCTACACACTCATCTCATATGTATATACTGTACTCGATACCATCTACTGTATGCTGCTCTGTACCATCACTCATTCATATATCCTTATGTACATATTCCTTATCCCCTTACACTGTGTATAAGACAGTAGTTTTGGAATTGTTAGTTAGATTACTTGTTGGTTATCACTGCATTGTCGGAACTAGAAGCACAAGCATTTCGCTACACTCTCATTAACATCTGCTAACCATGTGTATGTGACAAATAAAATTTGATTTGATTTGATTTGATACTGGGGAGATATGAGTAACGGACAGCGAGAGATGAGTAACGGACAGCGAGAGATGAGTAACGGACAGGGAGAGATGAGTAACGGACAGCGAGAGATGAGTAACGGACAGGGAGAGATGACAGGGAGAGATGAGTAACTGACAGGGAGAGATGAGTAACGGACAGGGAGAGTGGCAGGGAGAGATGAGTAACTGACAGGGAGAGATGAGTAACTGACAGGGAGAGATGAGTAACGGACAGGGAGAGATGAGTAACGGACAGGGAGAGATGACAGGGAGAGATGAGTAACTGACAGGGAGAGATGAGTAACGGACAGGGAGAGATGAGTAACGGACAGGGAGAGATGAGTAACGGACAGGGAGAGATGAGTAACTGACAGGGAGAGATGAGTACCTGACAGGGAGAGATGAGTAACTGACAGGGAGAGATGAGTAACTGACAGGGAGAGATGAGTAACGGACAGGGAGAGATGAGTAACGGACAGGGAGAGATGAGTAACGGACAGGGAGAGATGAGTAACTGACAGGGAGAGATGACAGGGAGAGATGACTAACTGACAGGGAGAGATGACAGGGAGAGATGAGTAACTGACAGGGAGAGATGAGTAACTGACAGGGAGAGATGAGTAACTGACAGGGAGAGATGAGTAACTGACAGGGAGAGATGAGTAACTGACAGGGAGAGATGAGTAACGGACAGGGAGAGATGAGTAACTGACAGGGAGAGATGAGTAACGGACAGGGAGAGATGACAGGGAGAGATGAGTAACTGACAGGGAGAGATGAGTAACTGACAGGGAGAGATGAGTAACTGACAGGGAGAGATGAGTAACGGACAGGGAGAGATGAGTAACGGACAGGGAGAGATGAGTAACTGACAGGGAGAGATGAGTAACTGACAGGGAGAGATGAGTAACTGACAGGGAGAGATGAGTAACTGACAGGGAGAGATGAGTAACTGACAGGGAGAGATGAGTAACTGACAGGGAGAGATGAGTAACTGACAGGGAGAGATGAGTAACGGACAGGGAGAGATGAGTAACGGACAGGGAGAGATGAGTAACGGACAGGGAGAGATGAGTAACGGACAGGGAGAGATGAGTAACGGACAGGGAGAGATGAGTAACTGACAGGGAGAGATGAGTAACGGACAGGGAGAGATGACAGGGAGAGATGAGTAACGGACAGGGAGAGATGACAGGGAGAGATGAGTAACTGACAGGGAGAGATGACAGGGAGAGATGAGTAACGGACAGGGAGAGATGACAGGGAGAGATGAGTAACGGACAGGGAGAGATGACAGGGAGAGATGAGTAACGGACAGGGAGAGATGAGTAACTGACAGGGAGAGATGAGTAACTGACAGCGAGAGATGAGTAACTGACAGGGAGAGATGAGTAACTGACAGGGAGAGATGACAGGGAGAGATGAGTAACGGACAGGGAGAGATGACAGGGAGAGATGAGTAACTGACAGGGAGAGATGACAGGGAGAGATGAGTAACTGACAGGGAGAGATGACAGGGAGAGATGAGTAACGGACAGGGAGAGATGACAGGGAGAGATGAGTAACGGACAGGGAGAGATGACAGGGAGAGATGAGTAACGGACAGGGAGAGATGAGTAACTGACAGGGAGAGATGAGTAACTGACAGCGAGAGATGAGTAACGGACAGGGAGAGATGAGTAACGGACAGGGAGAGATGACAGGGAGAGATGACAGGGAGAGATGAGTAACTGACAGGGAGAGATGAGTAACTGACAGGGAGAGATGAGTAACTGACAGGGAGAGATGAGTAACGGACAGGGAGACATGAGTACCTGACAGGGAGAGATGAGTACCTGACAGGGAGAGATGAGTAACGGACAGGGAGAGAGGACAGGGAGAGATGAGTAACTGACAGGGAGAGATGAGTAACGGACAGGGAGAGATGAGTAACGGACAGGGAGAGATGACAGGGAGAGATGAGTAACGGACAGGGAGAGATGAGTAACTGACAGGGAGAGATGAGTAACTGACAGGGAGAGATGAGTAACGGACAGGGAGAGATGAGTAACTGACAGGGAGAGATGAGTAACTGACAGGGAGAGATGAGTAACTGACAGGGAGAGATGAGTAACTGACAGGGAGAGATGAGTAACTGACAGGGAGAGATGAGTAACTGACAGGGAGAGATGAGTAACTGACAGGGAGAGATGAGTAACTGACAGGGAGAGATGAGTAACGGACAGGGAGAGATGAGTAACGGACAGGGAGAGATGAGTAACGGACAGGGAGAGATGAGTAACGGACAGGGAGAGATGAGTAACGGACAGGGAGAGATGAGTAACTGACAGGGAGAGATGAGTAACTGACAGGGAGAGATGAGTAACTGACAGGGAGAGATGAGTAACGGACAGGGAGAGATGAGTAACTGACAGGGAGAGATGAGTAACTGACAGGGAGAGATGAGTAACGGACAGGGAGAGATGAGTAACGGACAGGGAGAGATGAGTAACGGACAGGGAGAGATGAGTAACGGACAGGGAGAGATGAGTAACTGACAGGGAGAGATGAGTAACGGACAGGGAGAGATGAGTAACGGACAGGGAGAGATGAGTAACTGACAGGGAGAGATGAGTAACTGACAGGGAGAGATGAGTAACGGACAGGGAGAGATGAGTAACTGACAGGGAGAGATGAGTAACTGACAGGGAGAGATGAGTAACGGACAGGGAGAGATGACAGGGAGAGATGAGTAACGGACAGGGAGAGATGAGTAACTGACAGGGAGAGATGACAGGGAGAGATGAGTAACTGACAGGGAGAGATGACAGGGAGAGATGAGTAACTGACAGGGAGAGATGACAGGGAGAGATGAGTAACGGACAGGGAGAGATGAGTAACGGACAGGGAGAGATGACAGGGAGAGATGAGTAACGGACAGGGAGAGATGACAGGGAGAGATGAGTAACGGACAGGGAGAGATGACAGGGAGAGATGAGTAACGGACAGGGAGAGATGACAGGGAGAGATGAGTAACTGACAGGGAGAGATGAGTAACTGACAGCGAGAGATGACAGGGAGAGATGAGTAACTGACAGGGAGAGATGACAGGGAGAGATGAGTACCTGACAGGGAGAGATGAGTAACGGACAGGGAGAGATGACAGGGAGAGATGAGTAACTGACAGGGAGAGATGAGTAACTGACAGGGAGAGATGAGTAACTGACAGGGAGAGATGAGTAACGGACAGGGAGAGATGAGTACCTGACAGGGAGAGATGAGTAACGGACAGGGAGAGATGAGTAACGGACAGGGAGAGATGACAGGGAGAGATGAGTAACGGACAGGGAGAGATGAGTAACGGACAGGGAGAGATGAGTAACTGACAGGGAGAGATGAGTAACTGACAGGGAGAGATGACAGGGAGAGATGAGTAACTGACAGGGAGAGATGAGTAACGGACAGGGAGAGATGACAGGGAGAGATGAGTAACGGACAGGGAGAGATGACAGGGAGAGATGAGTAACGGACAGGGAGAGATGAGTAACGGACAGGGAGAGATGAGTAACTGACAGGGAGAGATGAGTAACTGACAGGGAGAGATGACAGGGAGAGATGAGTAACTGACAGGGAGAGATGAGTAACTGACAGGGAGAGATGAGTAACTGATAGGGAGAGATGAGTAACTGACAGGGAGAGATGAGTAACGGACAGGGAGAGATGAGTAACGGACAGGGAGAGATGAGTAACGGACAGGGAGAGATGAGTAACGGACAGGGAGAGATGACAGGGAGAGATGAGTAACTGACAGGGAGAGATGAGTAACTGACAGGGAGAGATGACAGGGAGAGATGAGTAACTGACAGGGAGAGATGACAGGGAGAGATGAGTAACTGACAGGGAGAGATGACAGGGAGAGATGAGTAACGGACAGGGAGAGATGAGTAACGGACAGGGAGAGATGAGTAACTGACAGGGAGAGATGAGTAACTGACAGGGAGAGATGACAGGGAGAGATGAGTAACTGACAGGGAGAGATGACAGGGAGAGATGAGTAACGGACAGGGAGAGATGAGTAACGGACAGGGAGAGATGAGTAACGGACAGGGAGAGATGAGTAACTGACAGGGAGAGATGACAGGGAGAGATGAGTAACGGACAGGGAGAGATGACAGGGAGAGATGAGTAACTGACAGGGAGAGATGACAGGGAGAGATGAGTAACTGACAGGGAGAGATGAGTAACTGACAGGGAGAGATGACAGGGAGAGATGAGTAACTGACAGGGAGAGATGACAGGGAGAGATGAGTAACGGACAGGGAGAGATGAGTAACGGACAGGGAGAGATGAGTAACTGACAGGGAGAGATGAGTAACTGACAGCGAGAGATGACAGGGAGAGATGAGTAACGGACAGGGAGAGATGAGTAACTGACAGCGAGAGATGACAGGGAGAGATGAGTAACTGACAGGGAGAGATGAGTAACTGACAGCGAGAGATGACAGGGAGAGATGAGTAACGGACAGGGAGAGATGAGTAACGGACAGGGAGAGATGAGTAACTGACAGGGAGAGATGAGTAACTGACAGGGAGAGATGAGTAACGGACAGGGAGAGATGAGTAACGGACAGGGAGAGATGAGTAACTGACAGCGAGAGATGACAGGGAGAGATGAGTAACTGACAGGGAGAGATGACAGGGAGAGATGAGTACCTGACAGGGAGAGATGACAGGGAGAGATGAGTAACGGACAGGGAGAGATGAGTAACGGACAGGGAGAGATGAGTAACGGACAGGGAGAGATGAGTAACGGACAGGGAGAGATGAGTAACGGACAGGGAGAGATGAGTAACGGACAGGGAGAGATGAGTAACGGACAGGGAGAGATGAGTAACGGACAGGGAGAGATGACAGGGAGAGATGACAGGGAGAGATGAGTAACTGACAGGGAGAGATGAGTAACTGACAGGGAGAGATGAGTAACTGACAGGGAGAGATGAGTAACGGACAGGGAGACATGAGTACCTGACAGGGAGAGATGAGTACCTGACAGGGAGAGATGAGTAACGGACAGGGAGAGATGAGTAACTGACAGGGAGAGATGACAGGGAGAGATGAGTAACTGACAGGGAGAGATGAGTAACTGACAGGGAGAGATGAGTAACGGACAGGGAGAGATGAGTAACGGACAGGGAGAGATGAGTAACTGACAGGGAGAGATGACAGGGAGAGATGAGTAACTGACAGGGACAGATGAGTAACTGACAGGGAGAGATGAGTAACTGACAGGGAGAGATGAGTAACTGACAGGGAGAGATGACAGGGAGAGATGAGTAACGGACAGGGAGAGATGACAGGGAGAGATGAGTAACTGACAGGGAGAGATGAGTAACTGACAGGGAGAGATGAGTAACGGACAGGGAGAGATGAGTAACTGACAGGGAGAGATGACAGGGAGAGATGAGTAACTGACAGGGAGAGATGAGTAACTGACAGGGAGAGATGACAGGGAGAGATGAGTACCTGACAGGGAGAGATGAGTACCTGACAGGGAGAGATGAGTAACGGACAGGGAGAGATGAGTAACGGACAGGGAGAGATGAGTAACGGACAGGGAGAGATGAGTAACTGACAGGGAGAGATGCCATTTGGGACTTATTTAACAGTAAAATGGGCTTGGAAAGGATTGGAACAGTCAGAGCCAATCACAGCCACTGGTTTAGTCTACAGAACAACCTGTCCTTTCCCTGTCCAATACATATTTAGTCTACATTAACCTGTCCTTTCCCTGTCCAATACATATTTATCTACATTACAACCTGTCCTTTCCCTGTCCAATACATATTTAGTCTACATTAACCTGTCCTTTCCCTGTCCAATACATATTTAGTCTACAGAACAACCTGTCCTTTCCCTGTCCAATACATATTTATCTACATTACAACCTGTCCTTTCCCTGTCCAATACATATTTAGTCTACATTAACCTGTCCTTTCCCTGTCCAATACATATTTATCTACATTAACCTGTCCTTTACCTGTCCAATACATATTTAGTCTACATTAACCTGTCCTTTCCCTGTCCAATACATATTTAGTCTACATTAACCTGTCCTTTCCCTGTCCAATACATATTTAGTCTACATTACAACCTGTCCTTTCCCTGTCCAATACATATTTAGTCTACATTACAACCTGTCCTTTCCCTATCCAATACATATTTAGTCTACATTACAACCTGTCCTTTACCTGTCCAATACATATTTAGTCTACATTAACCTGTCCTTTCCCTGTCCAATACATATTTAGTCTACATTAACCTGTCCATTCCCTGTCCAATACATATTTAGTCTACATTACAACCTGTCCTTTCCCTGTCCAATACATATTTAGTCTACACTACAACCTGTCCTTTCAATACATATAGTATACTATAGTACAACCATAAGCTTCATGACCACTTGTCAGACGTGAGAGTAGCTCCTGAGCTGGAGGCAGCGTAACGTCAGGTGAGCCGGAGGCAGCGTAACGTCGGGTGAGCCGGAGGCAGCGTAACGTCGGGTGAGCCGGAGGCAGCGTAACGTCAGGTGAGGCGGAGGCAGCGTAACGTCAGGTGAGCCGGAGGCAGCGTAACGTCAGGTGAGGCGGAGGCAGCGTAACGTCAGGTGAGGCGGAGGCAGCGTAACGTCAGGTGAGCCGGAGGCAGCGTAACGTCGGGTGAGGCGGAGGCAGCGTAACGTCGGGTGAGGCGGAGGCAGCGTAACGTCAGGTGAGGCGGAGGCAGCGTAACGTCAGGTGAGGCGGAGGCAGCGTAACGTCAGGTGAGCCGGAGGCAGCGTAACGTCAGGTGAGGCGGAGGCAGCGTAACGTCAGGTGAGGCGGAGGCAGCGTAACGTCAGGTGAGGCGGAGGCAGCGTAACGTCGGGTGAGGCGGAGGCAGCGTAACGTCGGGTGAGGCGGAGGCAGCGTAACGTCGGGTGAGGCGGAGGCAGCGTAACGTCAGGTGAGCCGGAGGCAGCGTAACGTCAGGTGAGGCGGAGGCAGCGTAACGTCAGGTGAGGCGGAGGCAGCGTAACGTCAGGTGAGGCGGAGGCAGCGTAACGTCAGGTGAGGCGGAGGCAGCGTAACGTCGGGTGAGCCGGAGGCAGCGTAACATCGGGTGAGCCGGAGGCAGCGTAACGTCAGGTGAGCCGGAGGCAGCGTAACGTCGGGTGAGCCGGAGGCAGCGTAACGTCAGGTGAGCCGGAGGCAGCGTAACGTCAGGTGAGGCGGAGGCAGCGTAACGTCAGGTGAGGCGGAGGCAGCGTAACGTCAGGTGAGGCGGAGGCAGCGTAACGTCAGGTGAGGCGGAGGCAGCGTAACGTCAGGTGAGGCGGAGGCAGCGTAACGTCAGGTGAGGCGGAGGCAGCGTAACGTCAGGTGAGGCGGAGGCAGCGTAACGTCGGGTGAGGCGGAGGCAGCGTAACGTCGGGTGAGCTGGAGGCAGCGTAACGTCAGGTGAGGCGGAGGCAACGTAACGTCAGGTGAGGCGGAGGCAGCGTAACGTCAGGTGAGGCGGAGGCAGCGTAACGTTGGGTGAGGCGGAGGCAGCGTAACGTCAGGTGAGGCGGAGGCAGCGTAACGTCGGGTGAGCCGGAGGCAGCGTAACGTCGGGTGAGCCGGAGGCAGCGTAACGTCGGGTGAGCCGGAGGCAGCGTAACGTCAGGTGAGCCGGAGGCAGCGTAACGTCAGGTGAGCCGGAGGCAGCGTAATGTCAGGTGAGCCGGAGGCAGCGTAACGTCAGGTGAGCCGGAGGCAGCGTAACGCCGGGTGAGCCGGAGGCAGCGTAACGTCAGGTGAGCTGGAGGCAGCGTAACGTTGGGGGGTTGAGAATCCCCTTAGGTAGCAGCATGCTGGATGAACTCAGGTTGGGGGGGGTTAAGGCCCGGTCAGGGTGACAGGCAGGTTTAATGTACCAGCAGCAGCATGTAGGCCATCACCATGTCATTCCAAATGGCACTCCATTCATTTACATTTACATTTAAGTCGTTTAGCAGACGCTCTTATCCAGAGCGACTTACAAATTGGTGCATTCACCTTATGGCATCCAGTGGAACAGTTACTTTACAATAGTGCATCTAAATCTTAAAGGGGGGGGTTAGAGGGATTACTTATCCTATCCTAGGTATTCCTTAAAGAGGTGGGGTTTCAGGTGTCTCCGGAAGGTGGTGATTGACTCCGCTGTCCTGGCGTCGTGAGGGAGTTTGTTCCACCATTGGGGGGCCAGAGCAGCGAACAGTTTTGACTGGGCTGAGCGGGAACTGTACTTCCTCAGTGGTAGGGAGGCGAGCAGGCCAGAGGTGGATGAACGCAGTGCCCTTGTTTGGGTGTAGGGCCTGATCAGAGCCTGGAGGTACTGAGGTGCCGTTCCCCTCACAGCTCCGTAGGCAAGCACCATGGTCTTGTAGCGGATGCGAGCTTCAACTGGAAGCCAGTGGAGAGAGCGGAGGAGCGGGGTGACGTGAGAGAACTTGGGAAGGTTGAACACCAGACGGGCTGCGGCGTTCTGGATGAGTTGTAGGGGTTTAATGGCACAGGCAGGGAGCCCAGCCAACAGTGAGTTGCAGTAATCCAGACGGGAGATGACAAGTGCCTGGATTAGGACCTGCGCCGCTTCCTGTGTGAGGCAGGGTCGTACTCTGCGGATGTTGTAGAGCATGAACCTACAGGAACGGGCCACCGCCTTGATGTTAGTTGAGAACGACAGGGTGTTGTCCAGGATCACGCCAAGGTTCTTAGCGCTCTGGGAGGAGGACACAATGGAGTTGTCAAGCGTGATGGCGAGATCATGGAACGGGCAGTCCTTCCCCGGGAGGAAGAGCAGCTCCGTCTTGCCGAGGTTCAGCTTGAGGTGGTGATCCGTCATCCACACTGATATGTCTGCCAGACATGCAGAGATGCGATTTGCCACCTGGTCATCCCTATATAGTGCACTATTTTTGAACCAGGGCCCTATATAGTGCACTATTTTGGACCAGGGCCCATAGGGAATGTAGTGATGCAGGCAGCAGCCAAACCAGGAAGTGCTGGTGCACTGCATGCTGGGGGATTTAAGGTTTGTGATTGGTCTGAAGAGCCATTCTATTTACATACCAGTCCATCCCCTCTGTTTCCAATTTTCCACCTCACAGACATCAGATAAAGAAACCAGAAACAGAGGTAAGGGATGTAAACAGAGGTAAGGGCTTTATTGGCATGGGAAACCTTTGAATTTAAATTGATATCAGAGCGAGAGAGCGAGCGAGAGAGCGAGCGAGAGAACGAGCGAGAGAACGCGAGATCAGAGTGAGAAAGAGATAGATATCAGAGAGCGATTGAGCGAGATCAGAGTGTGAGGGGAGAGGAAGACCCGAGGGAGAGAGAGACCCGAGGGAGAGAGAGACCCGAGGGAGAGAGAGACCCGAGGGAGAGAGAGAGACCCGAGGGAGAGAGAGACCCGAGGGAGAGAGAGACCCGAGTGAGAGAGAGACCCGAGGGAGAGAGAGACCCGAGGGAGAGAGAGACCCGAGGGAGAGAGAGACCCGAGTGAGAGAGAGACCCGAGGGAGAGAGAGACCCGAGGGAGAGAGAGACCCGAGGGAGAGAGAGACCCGAGGGAGAGAGAGACCCGAGGGAGAGAGAGACCCGAGGGAGAGAGAGACCCGAGGGAGAGAGAGACCCGAGGGAGAGAGAGACCCGAGGAGAGAGAGACCCGAGGGAGAGAGAGACCCGAGTGAGAGAGAGACCCGAGGGAGAGAGAGACCCGAGGGAGAGAGAGACCCGAGGGAGAGAGAGACCCGAGGGAGAGAGAGACCCGAGGGAGAGAGAGACCCGAGGGAGAGAGAGACCCGAGGGAGAGAGAGACCCGAGGGAGAGAGAGACCCGAGGGAGAGACCCGAGGGAGAGAGAGACCCGAGTGAGAGAGAGACCCGAGGGAGAGAGAGACCCGAGGGAGAGAGAGACCCGAGGGAGAGAGAGACCCGAGGGAGAGAGAGACCCGAGGGAGAGAGAGACCCGAGGGAGAGAGAGACCCGAGGGAGTGATTGGGTGACAGAGATCATGTTGAACCCAGGAAGGAAAGCATGCATGGTATGTCTGTCTACCCCTCTGACAGCCAGCTAGTGACGGGCAGCAACAGGAGGGCTAGCTGCTAGGGCAGGGTGGATTCAACTCTTAATTCAACACAGCTGATTCAAATTATCAAAGCTTAATGATTAGTTGAATCGGTTGTGTAGTTAGGTCAAAACACAAAACGTGCACCACCTGGTGTCCCAGGTCTAAATCAGTCCCTGATTAGAGGGGGAATCCCCCACCTGGTGTCCCAGGTCTAAATCAGTCCCTGATTAGAGGGGGAATCCCCCACCTGGTGTCCCAGGTCTAAATCAGTCCCCGATTAGAGGGGGAATCCCCCACCTGGTGTCCCTGGTCTAAATCAGTCCCCGATTAGAGGGGGAATCACTCACCTGGTGTCCCAGGTCTAAATCAGTCCCTGATTAGAGGGGAATCCCAGGTCTAAATCAGTCCCCGATTAGAGGGGGAATCTCCCACCTGGTGTCCCAGGTCTAAATCAGTCCCCGATTAGAGGGGGAATCTCCCACCTGGTGTCCCTGGTCTAAATCAGTCCCCGATTAGAGGGGGAATCTCCCACCTGGTGTCCCAGGTCTAAATCAGTCCCTGATTAGAGGGGAATCCCAGGTCTAAATCAGTCCCCGATTAGAGGGGGAATCTCCCACCTGGTGTCCCAGGTCTAAATCAGTCCCCGATTAGAGGGGGAATCTCCCACCTGGTGTCCCTGGTCTAAATCAGTCCCCGATTAGAGGGGGAATCTCCCACCTGGTGTCCCAGGTCTAAATCAGTCCCTGATTAGAGGGGAAAAACACCCACCTCCCAGGTCTAAATCAGTCCCAGATTAGAGGGGAACAATGAAAACACACACAGTGGAACTGGCTTTGAGGTCCAGAGTTGAGTTTGACGGTGCTAGGGGCTGGTGACCCCTACACTGTCACCCTCTTTAGCACACCTTCCTGGTTTCAAATACTATTTCAAATGCTTTTTGTTTTTAGCCTGGAGTGCCACAAGGTCAGTGTTTGTACTTCAGGGACGTTTCTATTGGTTTGATTGCAACAGGAAGGCTAAATCAAGCATAACTAGAGCTACTAAGTATTTGAACCACTAGACTCAGAGCCATTACCCAACACCCACAGGCCCTCAGCCAAACACCCACAGGCCCTCAGCCAAACACCCACAGGCCCTCAGCCAAACACCCACAGGCCCTCAGCCAAACACCCACAGGCCCTCAGCCAAACACCCACAGGCCCTCAGCCAAACACCCACAGGCCCTCAGCCAAACACCTACAGGCACTCAGCCAAACACCCACAGGCCCTCAGCCAAACACCTACAGGCCCTCAGCCAAACACCTACAGGCCCTCAGCCAAACACCCACACACCCTCAGCCAAACACCTACAGGCCCTCAGCCAAACACCCACAGACCCTCAGCCAAACACCCACAGACCCTCAGCCAAACACCCACAGACCCTCAGCCAAACACCTACAGAACCTCAGCCAAACACCTACAGAACCTCAGCCAAACAGACCCTCAAACACCTACAAACACCTACAGAACCTCAGCCAAACACCTACAGAACCTCAGCCAAACACCTACAGAACCTCAGCCAAACACCTACAGAACCTCAGCCAAACACCTACAGAACCTCAGCCAAACACCTACAGACCCTCAGCCAAACACCTACAGACCCTCAGCCAAACACCTACAGAACCTCAGCCAAACACCTACAGACCCTCAGCCAAACACCTACAGAACCTCAGCCAAACACCTACAGAACCTCAGCCAAACACCTACAGAACCTCAGACCAAACACCTACAGACCCTCAGCCAAACACCTACAGAACCTCAGCCAAACACCTACAGACCCTCACCACCTCAGCCAAACACCTACAGAACCTCAGCCAAACACCTACAGAACCTCAGCCAAACACCTACAGACCCTCAGCCAAAACACCTACAGACCCTCAGCCAAACACCTACAGAACCTCAGCCAAACACCTACAGAACCTCAGCCAAACAGCCAAACACCTACAGAACCTCAGCCAAACACCTACAGAACCTCAGCCAAACACCTACAGAACCTCAGCCAAACACCTACAGAACCTCAGCCAAACACCTACAGAACCTCAGCCAAACACCTACAGACCCTCAGCCAAACACCTACAGACCCTCAGCCAAACACCTACAGACCCTCAGCCAAACACCTACAGACCCTCAGCCAAACACCTACAGGCCCTCAGCCAAACACCTACAGAACCTCAGCCAAACACCCACAGACCCTCAGCCAAACACCTACAGGCCCTCAGCCAAACACCTACAGACCCTCAGCCAAACACCTACAGAACCTCAGCCAAACACCCACAGACCCTCAGCCAAACACCCACAGACCCTCAGCCAAACACCTACAGACCCTCAGCCAAACACCTACAGAACCTCAGCCAAACACCCACAGACCCTTACATACTGGACCCTCTAGTCATGATGACCGTCTGCCTAAACAAGAAGTAATGACACAATGCAGGACATCACTTAGCTTATAGTGAATATCCACAATGATCCTTCTCCTCATTAAAACAAAGAAGCCCCCATTGATTTCATCAACCACCGTGCTGCGGTGAAATATGTAAATAAAGTGTGATTATGGTCCACAACAGAGGAACAATGGACCACAGACAAGGCCCAAGGGAGAGAGAGACAACAACAGTCAAAACAGAGCATGTAAAGTCCATCTCTGTCTGGAGAAGCCTACTACTATTTATTCATATTTATTACCTCATAAAAGCAGAGGACAAGCACAGAGACCATCATAATATAATAATAATAATAATATATGCCATTTAGCAGACGCTTTTATCCAAAGCGACTTACAGTCATGTGTGCATACATTCTACGTATGGGTGGTCCCGGGGATCGAACCCACTACCCTGGCGTTACAAGCGCCATGCTCTACCAACTGAGCTACAGAAGGACCGGTCTGTGATACATCGAAATGGTGAGCAGACTAATGTCAGACTAACAGACTAACTAACACAACCGGTATAATTCATGTGAGTCAACCTGAATCTAGGTCAGTGGAGGAGATGTAGTGTTCTGATATTCACACACACACACACACACACACACACACACACACACACACACACACACACACACACACACACACACACACACACACACACACACACACACACACACACACACACACACACACACACACACACACACACACACACACACACACACACGTGCAACCAAATTGTCCGCAGGTAGATAATAACAAAAATACAAAAATCTAATACTGAGCAAATCCCCTCTATCATTCCTGTGAGTCAATAAAACTTCAGTACGAGCCGATATTCATTCACACACGACTGAACAATAACAATTCCTTTGGGATGACAGATCCTCTGATGATCAATAAGAGACGTGGTTCTTTGAATCTTCGTTTCAATAGTACAACAATGGTATAGTGGCCAGGGAGGGGGAACCCGACAGAATGGAAACGAGGTCAGATGTATTCCCACATTAATAGAGGAATTATTCCCTGGCATGAAAGTGTATTTCAGTTCACCAAATTTCAGTTAAAAAAAACACTCTTACTGCTACTATAACACTTGGAATTTGTTTAAGATCTCCTACGATAGAAAACACATTATTCCATGAGTATCCAATACATCTACAGCAGTAGTAAGGGGGAGGGTGGGGGTATTTCCGATTTATTTAAAACACAATCATTAAACTGTTATTACTTCATAATATTTCAGCTTTTTTAATTATTTTTTTTACAAAACAGATGCGAGATTAATTAAAGATTAATTCATGCAGATAAACCAGCGATTTTAATGTCATGTTTTATGGCATCGTGTTGTTGCAATTTCACGTGTTAAAACAGTTTCCTAATCGAGGAAGGAACGGAGTTGATTAAAGTACTGTGTTTACCTTCATAGCAGAGGATGCCGATGTTGTTGTTCATTTTGTCCAGGTACTGATAATTCAACAGATCCATCTTTGTAACAAGCATTTAACAGTTTAGCAAAGAAGAAGAAAAAAAAAGACCAGCTTTATTTCGCTTCCAACCCGAGTCGAGAGGAAAATGACGCGACCGCAGTCGGTTTAATTTACGTGGACGAGTCGGTCGAAACAGAGCAGTTAAAAGGCCCAGCCTTCAGCTCAACTTTTCTACGCGCAAAAATAATATCATCGAATCAAGGTAAAACGATTTTTTTTTTAAATAGTTCCCGATAAAAATTAAAATGGAGTTTGTATAATACTTGTAAAGAATGTATAAATGTATGTTCAGACAAAAAAAAGTAGTGCCAGTTCTTCCTAACCTTTACAGCCAGCTGTAAAGTCGACTGTACTGACACGCAGGCTCAGCTTGGTATGACTCGAATGAACCCGTTTCCTCAGAGCAGGCTGCGACCACTAGGCATGTTTGCTAAATCCCGGGAGCTCCTCAGATGTCAGGGAGTTTTTTCTTCACAAGATCAACCGTCCAAATGCAGGACCAGTGAGGGGTGAGAGAGGGAAGATACAGGGCTGGATTACCAACACATGGGTACTCCAGGGTACTCCAGGGGGCCCCCAACCCCCCCAAAACATTTGCATATGATAGCAAAAAAGTGTAGAATTGGGCCTCCCGAGTAGCACAGCGGTCTAAGGCACTGCATCGCAGTGGTAGAGGTGTCACTACAGACCCAGGTTCAATCCCGGGCTGTATCAAAACCGTCTGTGACCGGGAGTCCCATAGGGTGGCGCACATTTGGCCCAGTGTTGTCCCGGAGCGATGAGACAAGATCGTAATTGGGGAGGGAAAAGGGAGTATTTTTTTTATTTTTTACAAAAGTGTAGAATTAGAGGGAAATGAGCTTTAAAACTGTAAAATTATCTCAGCCTCATGTCAAAATGTGAACAAAATTGCAGGAAATTATCTTTAAATTGCATTTTCTTAGCATCATGACAGAATGTGTAGAATCTCATTAAAACATATTTTTCTCTACACCATGGCATAATGTGTTAATGCTGGGAGTTAGCAGATTTTTTTTATTTGTGTGTGTAGAGGGGTTGTCTGTGCCCCAGATGCAGTATTCCGGCCCTGAAGAGGAGGTGGGAGCCAGTGAGTGTGGGAGAGAGCTGGGAGAAAGCAAGCAAAAAACAAGGCGGGGCTAGTAGCCCATGTCAAATTTGGCAGACAGGAAACAGTGCGGTTTTGGCCAAAACTACATACAAAGAGAGCTCTATTCAGAATGCATTCAACCTGGTTCCTGCTCCAAACAGATGGACTTTCACTGTGACCTTACGGAACCATTGTTTTCTTCAAGACAAAACAGTTTGTCTATAAGTCTGTAATCTGTAGTATTCTGTATTGTATAGAACCGTTCCTCAAAATCCACTTACTCAGATCTTCAAATACAACATTATATTTCTTCATTTTGATAGTAGAAAAATGCAAATGTCCTGATAATTGACCAAATATCTTACCGAATCTTATTAGACCTTATTTACAAAGTAAATTCATGAGGAAATCAGTTGCAGAGCTTCCACAGTTATTCCAGGGACAATGTACTATTGTACTAATGTACTATGTACTACAATTCTACTGCCCTCTAGTGGCACAGAAAACCACTACAGGACAGACGGCATCACGGCCAACATGTCAACAAAAACAGACATTTCATTCCCAGCTACCGTCACAGTTCTTCACAGCTAATTCACAGTAGAAACACAGGGTCAAAAAACCACAACAGACATTTTCTACAATTGCATCTCCTCTTTTCACAAGCATATACATGGGCATATGACATGAGCCGTTAGGCAATTATGTTTACTAAACAGTAGCAGACCACCCTGTATCCCACTGCTGGCTTGCTGCTGAAGCTAAGTAGGATTGGTCCTGGGATGGTCCCTGGACGGGAGACCAGATGCTGCTGGAAGTGGTGTTGGAAGCACCCTTTCCTCTGGTCTAAAATAAAATATCCCAATGCCCCAGGACAGTTTTACATTTACATTTAAGTCATTTAGCAGACGAATAGAGACAAATATCCCAATACCACAGGACAGTGAATAGAGACAAATACCCCAATAGCACAGGACAGTGAATAGAGACAATTACCCCAATAGCACAGGACAGTGAATAGAGACAAATACCCCAATAGCACAGGACAGTGAATAGAGACAAATATCCCAATACCCCAGGACAGTGAATAGGGACAAATATCCCAATACCCTCTGAAGGGTGATGTCTTTCCAATGGGACGTTAAACAGGGGCCTTGACTCTGTGTGGTCGCAAAAGATCCCATGGCACTCATTGTAAGAGTCGGGGTGTTGACCCCAGTGTCCAGGTTAAATTACCAATCTGGCCCTCATACCATCATGACCACCTAATTATCCCCAGCTTCCAATTGGCTCATTCATCCCACCTCCTCCCTCTCCCCTCATTCATCCCCAGCTTCCAATTGGCTCATTCATCCTCCCTCCTCCCTCTCCCCTCATTCATCCCCAGCTTCCAATTGGCTCATTCATCCCCCCTCCTCCTCCTCCTCTCTCCTGTAACTATTCCCAATTTATCTGTTAAAAAAACAAAAAACACATTGAAGTGAATTCCTTGACTGGGACCTGAACCCTGATCTAGCGACTGACAAACCAAGACTGACAGTTTAGTTGGGTTAAAGTTGCTACACTGTGTTTGAGCCTTATGGCTCTAATCTGATAGTGGTAGTGGGGTGGTAGATGTCTAGTCTCCATTATGGCTCTAATCTGATAGTGGTAGTGGGGTGGTAGATGTCTAGTCTCCATTATGGCTCTAATCTGATAGTGGTAGTGGGGTGGTAGATGTGTAGTCTCCTTTATGGCTCTAATCTGATAGTGGTAGTGGGGTTCTGATAGTGGTAGTGGGGTGGTAGATGTCTAGTCTCCATTATGGCTCTAATCTGATAGTGGTAGTGGGGTGGTAGATGTCTAGTCTCCTTTAGGGCTCTAATGTGATAGTGGTAGATGTCTAGTCTCCTTTAGGGCTCTAATGTGATAGTGGTAGTAGATGTCTAGTCTCCTTTAGGGCTCTAATCTGATAGTGGGGTGGTAGATGTCTAGTCTCCTTTAAGGCTCTAATCTGATAGTGGGGTGGTAGATGTCTAGTCTCCATTATGGCTCTAATCTGATAGTGGGGTGGTAGATGTCTAGTCTCCTTTAGGGCTCTAATGTGATAGTGGTAATAGATGTCTAGTCTCCTTTAGGGCTCTAATCTGATAGTGGTAGTGGGGTTCTGATAGTGGTAGTGGGGTGGTAGATGTCTAGTCTCCTTTAGGGCTCTAATCTGATAGTGGGGTGGGCTGGTAGATGTCTAGTCTCCATTATGGCTCTAATGTGATAGTGGTAGTAGATGTCTCCACAACTGAGCAAGAGGACAAGTACATTAGTGTGTCTAGGTTGAGAAGCAGACGCCTCACAAGTCCTCAACTGGCAGCTTCATTAAATAGTAACCGCAAAACACTAGTCTCAATGTCAACACTGAATAGGCGGCTCCGGGATGCTGGCCTTCTAGGCAGAGTTGCAAAGAAAAAGCCATATCTCAGACTGGCCAATAAAAAGAAAAGATTAAGATGGACAAAAGAACACAGACACTGGCCAGAGGAACTCTGCCTAGAAGGCCAGCATCCCATAGGCAGAAACTCTAAGGTCTATTCAATGCTGGTCTGACCAATCGGAATCCACGCTTCAAGATTGTTTTGATCACTCGGACTGGGACATGTTCTGGGTGGCCTCTGAGAATAACATTGACGAATACACGGATACGGTGACTGAGTTCACCAGGAAGTAGGAGATGTTGTACCCACTGTGACTATTAAAACCTACCCTAACAGGAACCGTGGATAGATGGCAGAATTCACACAAAACTGAAAGGGCGAACCACTGCATTTAACCCGGGAAATGTGACTGGGAATGTGGCCGAATACAAAACAGTGTAGTTATTTCCTCCGTAAAGGCAATCAAACAGGCAAAACATCAGTACAAAGTAGAGTCGCAATTCAACGGCTCAGACATGAGACGTATGTGGCAGGGTCTACAGACAATCACGGACTGCAGGGAAAACCAGCCCCGTCTCGCGGACACCGACGTCTTGCTTCCGGACAAACTAAACACCTTCTTCGCATGCATTGAGGATAACACGGTGCCACCGACGCAGCTCCCAAGGACTGTGGGCTCTTGTTCTCCCTGGCAGACGTGAGTAAGATATTGAAGCTTATTAACCCTCGCATGGCTGTCGGTCCAAACAGCATCCCAAGGACTGTGGGCTCTCGTTCTCCCTGGCAGACGTGAGTAAGACATTGAAGCTTATTAACCCTCGCATGGCTGTCGGTCCAAACAGCATCCCAAGGACTGTGGGCTCTCGTTCTCCCTGGCAGACGTGAGTAAGACATTGAAGCTTATTAACCCTCGCTAGGCTGCCGGGCCAGACAGCATCCCAAGCCGCGTCCTCAGAGCAGGCGCAGACCAGCTGGCTGGAGTGTTTATGGACATATTCAATCTCTCCCTATCCCAGTCTGCTGTCCCCACTTGCTTCAAGATGTCAACCGTCGTTCCTGTACCCAAGAAAGCAAAGGTAACTGAACTAAATGACTATCGCCACGTAGCACTCACTTAAGGTCATCATGACGTGCTTTGCGAGGCTAGTTAAGGATCATATCACCTCTACATTTCCTGACACCCTAGACCCACTTCAATTTGCTTACCGCCCCAATAGATCCACAGACGAAGTGGATAGGTGTGTGCTCCCTCTGCTGTTTCCTGGGTCAATTGTGCAGCTAGCAGCATGAGGTCAGTGAAGGTAGTTTAACTAGCAGCATGAGGAGGTCAGTGTGAGGGTAGTTTAACTAGCAGCATGAGGTCAGTGTGAGGGTAGTTTAACTAGCAGCATGAGGTCAGTGTGAGGGTAGTTTAACTAGCAGCATGAGGTCAGTGAGGGTAGTTTAACTAGCAGCATGAGGTCAGTGTGAGGGTAGTTTAACTAGCAGCATGAGGTCAGTGAAGGTAGTTTAACTAGCAGCATGAGGAGGTCAGTGTGAGGGTAGTTTAACTAGCAGCATGAGGTCAGTGTGAGGGTAGTTTAACTAGCAGCATGAGGTCAGTGTGAGGGTAGTTTAACTAGCAGCATGAGGTCAGTGAGGGTAGTTTAACTAGCAGCATGAGGTCAGTGTGAGGGTAGTTTAACTAGCAGCATGAGGTCAGTGTGAGGGTAGTTTAACTAGCAGCATGAGGTCAGTGTGAGGGTAGTTTAACTAGCAGCATGAGGTCAGTGTGAGGGTAGTTTAACTAGCAGCAGGAGGTCAGTGTGAGAATAGTTTAACTAGCAGCATGAGGTCAGTGTGAGGGTAGTTTAACTAGCAGCATGAGGTCAGTGTGAGGGTAGTTTAACTAGCAGCATGAGGAGGTCAGTGTGAGGGTAGTTTAACTAGCAGCATGAGGAGGTCAGTGTGAGGGTAGTTTAACTAGCAGCATGAGGTCAGTGTGAGGGTAGTTTAACTAGCAGCATGAGGTCAGTGTGAGGGTAGTTTAACTAGCAGCATGAGGTCAGTGTGAGGGTATTACAGAACTAATGTAACTCATGCTGCCAGGCTGTAGACCCTGGTATTACTACGTTGCTATGGCAGCCAAATCCAAGCCCCCACTCATTCCAACCTTCCCTGTGATCAGCATGGTTGTCTACACCCCCTCCTTGTCTAGGCTTAAGGCTGCTGCTGTGGGCACACCAACACAGTCAGTGGGGGTAGCTGGGGCCCGTTTCTTTGGAAACCTAGGCTGCACACACACACACCTTCTGTTGTTGTTGAGACACACCTCTTCCTTGGAAATGTCCTGACCTGCTCTAGTGTAAAACCCTTCTAAACCTGTAGTCACCAGAGCACCGACACATCAAAATGTTCTACTGCTTGGAGTTCTTGTTCCTCTTAATAGAATATTAGCTCAAAACGTCTTAAAAGATAGTTCCTGTGCCTAAATAAAAATGGTACTATCACCCAAAATGAAAACCGTAAATATTTCTGGCCATGTCATGTTCAAACTATAACAATTCTAAACCTGTAGCTACTAGCTAATTACTTCAGACTCGTAACAAAACACTCCTAAACTTAGCTAGCTACTAGCTATTCTAACGATTAATCCCTTCTCAATGTGTGTGTGTGTCTGCCTCATGAACACCTGACAGTAATAGTCACTTTACAGTGCAGTACAGTCAATCATGTTAAAGTAGACTACCGTGTTTCTCTCTGAACACACTCCATAGAGTCTGTCTGTCTGTCTGTCTGTCTGTCTGTCTGTCTGTCTGTCTGTCTGTCTGTCTGTCTGTCTGTCTGTCTGTCTGTCTGTCTGTCTGTCTGTCTGTCTGTCTGTCTGTCTGTCTGTCTGTCTGTCTGTCTGTCTGTCTGTCTGTCTGTCTGTCTGTCTGTCTGTCTGTCTGTCTGTCTGTCTGTCTGCCTGCCTGCCTGCCTGCCTGCCGAAATGTCTGACAGACTGACCCAGTCCTATTAAGACAGTGTGTGTGTGTGTTACAGACAGTGCGTGTGTGTGTTACAGACAGTGCGTGTGTGTGTTACAGACAGTGCGTGTGTGTGGTTGTCTCCTAACCCCAGCCACCATAGAAGACAATAGCCCAAGCAGCCCGCAGTCAAATCAGTCACATGCTAATGCTTACTTATAAGTCCCTAACCAACATAACAGTTAAACATGAAAAATAAATAAAAAGTAAGAAGTAATTAAAGAGCAGCAGTAAAATAACAATAGCGAGACTATATACAGGGGGGTATCGGTTAGTAATGAGACTATATACAGGGGGGTATCGGTTAGTAATGAGGCTATATACAGGGGGGTTAGTATCGGTTAGTAATGAGGCTATATACAGGGGGTACCGGTTAGTAATGAGGCTATATACAGGGGGTATCGGTTAGTAATGAGGCTATATACAGGGGGTACCGGTTAGTAATGAGGCTATATACAGGGGGTATCGGTTAGTAATGAGACTATATACAGGGGGGTATCGGTTAGTAATGAGGCTATATACAGGGGGTACCGGTTAGTAATGAGGCTATATACAGGTGGGTATCGGTTAGTAATGAGACTATATACAGGGGGGTACAGGTTAGTAATGAGGCTATATACAGGTGGGTATCGGTTAGTAATGAGGCTATATACAGGTGGGTATCGGTTAGTAATGAGACTATATACAGGGGGGTACAGGTTAGTAATGAGGCTATATACAGGTGGGTATCGGTTAGTAATGAGACTATATACAGGGGGTACTGGTTAGTAATGAGGCTATATACAGGGGGGTACAGGTTAGTAATGAGGCTATATACAGGGGGTATCGGTTAGTAATGAGACTATATACAGGGGTATCGGTTAGTAATGAGGCTATATACAGGGGGTACAGGTTAGTAATGAGGCTATATACAGGGGGTACAGGTTAGTAATGAGGCTATATACAGGGGTACAGGTTAGTAATGAGGCTATATACAGGGGGGTACAGGTTAGTAATGAGGCTATATACAGGGGGTACAGGTTAGTAATGAGGCTATATACAGGGGGTACAGGTTAGTAATGAGGCTATATACAGGGGTACAGGTTAGTAATGAGACTATATACAGGGGGTACCGGTTAGTAATGAGGCTATATACAGGGGGGTACCGGTTAGTAATGAGGCTATATACAGGGGGTACAGGTTAGTAATGAGACTATATACAGGGTTACAGGTTAGTAATGAGACTATATACAGGGGGTACAGGTTAGTAATGAGACTATATACAGGGGGTACAGGTTAGTAATGAGGCTATATACAGGGGTACAGGTTAGTAATGAGACTATATACAGGGGGTACAGGTTAGTAATGAGACTATATACAGGGGGTACCGGTTAGTAATGAGACTATATACAGGGGGTACAGGTTAGTAATGAGACTATATACAGGGGGTACCGGTTAGTAATGAGACTATATACAGGGGGTACCGGTTAGTAATGAGGCTATATACAGGGGTACAGGTTAGTAATGAGGCTATATACAGGGGTACAGGTTAGTAATGAGGCTATATACAGGGGTACAGGTATATACAGTAATGAGGACTATATACAGGGGTACAGGTTAGTAATGAGACTATATACAGGGGTACAGGTTAGTAATGAGACTATATACAGGGGGGTACAGGTTAGTAATGAGACTATATACAGGGGGTATCGGTTAGTAATGAGGCTATATACAGGGGTACAGGTTAGTAATGAGACTATATGCAGGGGGTACAGGTTAGTAATGAGGCTATATACAGGGGGTACCGGTTAGTAATGAGACTATATACAGGGGGTACAGGTTAGTAATGAGACTATATACAGGGGGTACCGGTTAGTAATGAGACTATATACAGGGGGGTACCGGTTAGTAATGAGGCTATATACAGGGGGGTACCGGTTAGTAATGAGACTATATACAAGGGGGTGCCGGTTAGTAATGAGGCTATATACAGGGGTACAGGTTAGTAATGAGGCTATATACAGGGGTACAGGTTAGTAATGAGGCTATATACAGGGGTACAGGTTAGTAATGAGGCTATATACAGGGGGCACAGGTTAGTAATGAGACTATATACAGGGGGTACAGGAGGCTATATACAGGGGGTACAGGTTAGTAACGAGACTATATACAGGGGTACCGGTTAGTAATGAGACTATATACAGGGGGTACAGGTTAGTAATGAGACTATATACAGGGGAGACTATATACAGGTTAGTAATGAGACTATATACAGGGGGTACAGGTTAGTAATGAGACTATATACAGGGGGTACAGGTTAGTAATGAGTCTATATACAGGGGGTACAGGTTAGTAATGAGACTATATACAGGGGGTACAGGTTAGTAATGAGACTATATACAGGGGGTACAGGTTAGTAATGAGACTATATACAGGGGGTACAGGTTAGTAATGAGACTATATACAGGGGGTACAGGTTAGTAATGAGACTATATACAGGGGGGTACCGGTTAGTAACGAGACTATATATACAGGGGGTACAGGTTAGTAATGAGACTATATACAGGGGGTACAGATTAGTAATGAGACTATATACAGGGGGTTATTAAAGTGACTCTGCATAGATAACAAGAAAGTAGCAGTGGTGTAAAGGGGGGGGGGTCAATGCAAATAGTCTGGGTAGCCATTTGATTAGATGTTCAGGAGTCTTATGCCTTGTGGGGTAGAAGCTGTTTAGAAGCCTTTTGGACCTAGACTTGGTGCTCCGGTACCACTTGCCGTGCGGTAGCAGAGAGAAAAATCTATGACTAGGGTGGCTGGAGTCTGACAATATTTAGGGCCTTCCTCTGACCGCCTGGTATAGAGGTCCTGGATGGCAAGAAGCTTGGCCCCAGTGATGTACTGTGTCGTATGCACTACCCTCTGTAGTGCCTTGCGGTCGGAGGCCGAGCAATTGCCATACCAGGCAGTGATGCAATCCGTCGGGATGCTCTCGATGTTGCAACTATAGAACCTTTTGAGGATCTGAGGACCCATGCCAAATCTTTTCAATCTCCTGAGGGGAATAGGCTTTGTCGTGCCCTCTTCACAACTGTCTTGGAGTGTTTGGACCATGTTAGTTTGTTGGTGATGTGGACACCAAGGAACTTGAAGCTCTCAACCTGCTCCCCAACAGCCCCGTTGTTAAGAATGGGGAGGTGCTCTGTCCTCCTTTTCCCAAAGTCCACAATCATCCCCTTTGTCTTGATCACGTTGAGGGAGAGGTTGTTGTCTTGGCACTACACGGCCAGGTCTCTGACCTCCTCCCTATAGGCCGTCTCATCATTGTTGGTGCTCAGGCCTACCACTGTTGTGTCATCGGCAAACGTAATGATGGGGTTGGAGTCGTGCCTGGCTGTGCAGTCATGAGTGAACAGGGAGTACAGGAGGGAACTGAGAATGCACCCCTGAGGGGCCCCCGTGTTGAGGATCAGCGTGGTAGATGTGTTGTTACCTACTCTTACCACCTAGGGGCGGCCCGTCAGGAAGTCCGGGATCCAGTTGCAGAGGCAGGTGTTTAGTCCCAGGGTCCTTAGCTTATTGATGAGGTTTGTGGGCACTATGGTGTTGAACGCTGAGCTGTAGTCAATGAATAGCATTCTCACAGTGTTCCTTTTGTCCAGGTGGGAAAGGGCCGTGTGGAGTGCAATAGAGATTGCATCATCTGCGGATCTGTTAGGGAGTTATGCAAATTGGAGTGGGTCTAGAGTTTCTGGGATAATGGTGTTGATGTGAGCCATGACCAGCCTTCCAAAGCACTTCATGGCTACAGACGTGAGTGCTACAGGTCTGTAGTCATTTAGGCAGGTTACCTTAGTGTTCTTGAGCACAGAGACTATGGTGGTCTGCTTGAAACATGTTGGTATTACTGACTCAATCAGGGACATGTTGAAAATGTCAGTGAAGACACCAGTTGGTCATTGCATGCTCGCAGCACACGTCCTGGTAATCCGTCTGGCCTTGTGAATGTTGATCTGTTTTAAGGTCTTACATCGGCTGCGGAGAGCGATCACACAGTCTTCCGGAACAGCTGGTGCTCTCATGCACGTTTCAGTGTTATTTGTCTTGAAGCAAGCTGTAATGGTTTGCAAACCCTGCCACATTCGACGAGCGTCGGCCCCTGTGTAGTACGATTTGATCTTAGTCCTGTATTGACTCTTTGCCTGTTTGAATGTTCGTCTGAGGGCATCGCGGGATTTCTTAAAAGCTTCCGGGTTAGAGTCCCGCTCCTTGAAAGCGGCAGCTCTACCCTTTAGCTCGGTGCGAACGTTGCCTGTAATCCATGGCTTCTGGTTGGGATATGTACGTACGGTCACCGTGGGGATGACGTCATCGATGCACTTATTGATGAAGCCCATGACTGATGTGGTTTACTCCTCAATGCCATCGGAATCCCGGAACCTATTCCAGTCTGTGCAAAACAGTCCTGTAGTTTAGCATCTGCTTCATCTGACCACTTTTTTATTGATCTAGTCACTGGCACTTCCTGTTTTCATTTTAGCTTGTAAGCAGGAATCAGGAGGATAGAATTATGGTCAGATTTACCAAAATGGAGGGCGAGGGAGAGGTTTGTACGCGTCTCTGTGTGTGGAGTAAAAGTGGTCTGGAGTTATTCCCTTTCCCCCTCTGGTTGCACATTTAACATGGAGCCATAGTCTGGATGGGATCAGTGTTCTAGGATAGGATAAGTAATCCCTCTCACCCCCCCCCCCTTTAAGATTTAGATGCACTATTGTAAAGTGACTGTTCCACTGGATGTCATAAGGTGAATGCACCAATTTGTAAGTCGCTCTGGATAAGAGCGTCTGCTAAATGACTTAAATGTAAATGTTCTACATCTGGCCTGATGGAGAGTTCTACAGTCTGCACAGTGTGTGAAACACGAGACAATGGACTCTTCAGATAGCACTTGTCTTTCGTCTGGAATTTGGTTGGGGAGGGGGAGAGGGAAGGAGGGAGGGTAAGTGAAGTATTCAGTGTTAGTTTGGACTAGGGGAGGTGGGAGGAGTTTTGAAGGTGAGGGAAGGGGTCTTCAATGTTAGTTTGGACTAAGGGAGGTGGGAGGAGTTGTGAAGGTGTGGGGTCTTTGGTGTGAATAGACCACACCCACTCTCTAAATCCCTTTAGGTTGTGAGAGAGAAGTTAAAGCAGGATCTGTAATGTCACCGATGAGAGGTTCAGATGAAAACCATGGAATCGAGTCTGAAACACCAACTAATCATTTTTGGTGTCTGTGATCTGGGCCTGTATTCACAAAGAGTCTGAGACTAGGAGTGCTGATCTAGGGCCAGTTTGACCTTTTTGATCATAACGAACAAGGTTATATGACCGGGGGGGGGGTTATGAATATAGGCCCCTTTTGCCTGTGTTTGGTTCAGAATGCCTCAGCAGCCTGAGTTAAAGGTTAACAAACAGACTGCTGACTTCGGCTCTCTAATTCACTTCCTGGTTTCTTACTTTCCTTAGTTAAATTCTCAGGGCAAAATGTGTTATAGGAAAACATGGCAAGATTAGAAGGAAATTAAAAAATAACACCCATTTTTCAGGGGGAAAATGTTTTATTACCTTCATAAATCTACAGGCTGTTGCTCTCACCATTCTCTTGAACTTTCATTAGGGTCTTGTGAGACAGCAGGGAGTGTATGGAGCCATAGATCCATAGGCTGCGTTTCAAAACGGCACCACATTACCTATACCTGGTCAAAACACCTATTACCTATATCCATTACCTGGTCAAAACACCTATTACCTATACCTATACCTGGTCAAAACACCTATTACCTATATCCATTACCTGGTCAAAACACCTATTACCTATACCTGGTCAAAACACCCATTACCTGGTCAAAACACCTATTACCTATATCCATTACCTGGTCAAAACACCTATTACCTATATCCATTACCTGGTCAAAACACCCATTACCTGGTCAAAACACCTATTACCTATATCCATTACCTGGTCAAAACACCTATTACCTATACCCATTACCTGGTCAAAACACCTATTACCTATACCTGGTCAAAACACCTATTACCTATACCCATTACCTGGTCAAAACACCTATTACCTATACCTGGTCAAAACACCTATTACCTATACCCATTACCTGGTCAAAACACCTATTACCTATATCCATTACCTGGTCAAAACACCTATTACCTATATCCATTACCTGGTCAAAACACCTATTACCTATACCTGGTCAAAACACCTATTACCTATACCCATTACCTGGTCAAAACACCTATTACCTATACCTGGTCAAAACACCTATTACCTATACCCATTACCTGGTCAAAACACCTATTACCTATACCTGGTCAAAACACCTATTACCTATACCCATTACCTGGTCAAAACACCTATTACCCATTACCTGGTCAAAACACCTATTACCCATTACCTGGTCAAAACACCTATTACCCATTACCTGGTCAAAACACCTATTACCTATACCTGGTCAAAACACCTATTACCTATACCTGGTCAAAACACCTATTACCTATACCTGGTCAAAACACCTATTACCTATACCTGGTCAAAACACTAATTACCTATACCTGGTCAAAACACCTATTACCTATACCTGGTCAAAACACTAATTACCTATACCTGGTCAAAACACTAATTACCTATACCTGGTCAAAACACTAATTACCTATACCTGGTCAAAACACTAATTACCTATACCTGGTCAAAACACTAATTACCTATACCTGGTCAAAACACTAATTACCTATACCTGGTCAAAACACTAATTACCTATACCTGGTCAAAACACTAATTACCTATACCCATTACCTGGGTCAAAACACCTATTACCTATACCTGGTCAAAACACCTATTACCTATACCTGGTCAAAACACCTATTACCTATACCTGGTCAAAACACCTATTACCTATACCTGGTCAAAACACCTATTACCTATACCTGGTCAAAACACCTATTACCTATACCCATTACCTGGGTCAAAACACATATTACCTATAGCCATTACCTGGTCAAAAGTAGTGCCAGTTGGGACACATATTAGTATATTGTGTATGTATGGAGTCCCTTGGGTGTGAAAGATACTCAGTAAATAAGGTAGAACCCCCAATATGGGGTGATGTAGTTAGCTAACAAGCTTGTGTGGCCTACCACTTCGCAGATAAACAGTTGTTGCTCCTAGACGTTTCTACTTAACAATAACAGCACTTCCAGTTGACCGGGGGGCAGCTCTAACAAGGTTAGAAATTTGATGAACTGACTCGTCCTGAGACAGTGCCATGTTGAAAGTCACTGAGCTCTTCAGTACGGGCCACCCCCCACGCGCACACACACACACACACACACACACACACACACACACACACACACAAACCCCATAACGACAAAGTGAAAACCTTTTTTTTTTTTTCAATGGTTGCTAATTTATTGAAAATGAAATACAGAAATCGAATTTACATAATATTCATACCCCTGAGTAAATACATGTCAGAATCACCTTTGTCAGCGATTAAAGCTGAGAGTCTTTCTGGGTAAATCTGTTAAGAGCTTTCCACACCCAAATTGTACAATATTTGATATATTTTCACATTATTCATTTTTAAAAAAATAACTCAAGCTCTGTCAAGTTGGTTGTTGAACATGGCATGTTCACCAGCAGGTATCAAGAACATTCAATATCGTCTTGGTAAGAAACTCCAGTGTCGATTTGGCCTTGTGTTTTAGGTTATTGTCCTGGTTAAAGGTTCATCTGTTTAAAAAAAAATCCTAAATGGAAAAGGTATTAACCCATCTACCAATAGGGGCCCTTCTTTGCGAGGCATTGGAAAACCTCTATGGTCTATGTGCTTGATATTCACTGCTCAACTGAGGGACCTTACAGATAATTGTATTTGTTGGGTACAATGATGAGGTAGTCAATCAAAAAAACAAAAAAAAACAATTCAGGTTAAAACACTATTATAAATCACATTTAATTTGTCACATGCGCCGAATACAACTGGTGTAGGCTTTACCGTGAAATGCTTGTTTACGAGCTCTTTCCAAGAATGTAGAGACAAAACATATACACGAGTGAAGCTATATACAGGAAGTACCAGATCAATGTAGAGATATATACAGGAAGTACCAGATCAATGTAGAGATATATACAGGAAGTACCAGATCAATGTGGAGCTATATACAGGAAGTACCAGTACCAGATCAATGTGGAGCTATATACAGAGTACCAATCAATGTGGAGCTATATACAGGAAGTATCAATGTTGATACAGGAAGTACCAGATCAATGTAGAGATATATACAGGAAGTACCAGATCAATGTAGAGATATATACAGGAAGTACCAGATCAATGTAGAGATATATACAGGAAGTACCAGATCAATGTAGAGATATATACAGGAAGTACCAGATCAATGTAGAGATATATACAGGAAGTACCAGATCAATGTAGAGATATATACAGGAAGTACCAGATCAATGTAGAGATATATACAGGAAGTACCAGATCAATGTAGAGATATATACAGGAAGTACCAGATCAATGTAGAGATATATACAGGAAGTACCAGATCAATGTAGAGATATATACAGGAAGTACCAGATCAATGTAGAGATATATACAGGAAGTACCAGATCAATGTAGAGATATATACAGGAAGTACCAGATCAATGTAGAGATATATACAGGAAGTACCAGATCAATGTAGAGATATATACAGGAAGTACCAGATCAATGTAGAGATATATACAGGAAGTACCAGATCAATGTAGAGATATATACAGGAAGTACCAGATCAATGTGGAGCTATATACAGGAAGTACCAGTACCAGATCAATGTGGAGCTATATACAGGGAGTACCAGTACCAGATCAATGTGGAGCTATATACAGGAAGTACCAGATCAATGTTGAGATATATACAGGAAGTACCAGATCAATGTGGAGCTATATACAGGAAGTACCAGTACCAGATCAATGTGGAGCTATATACAGGGAGTACCAGTACCAGATCAATGTGGAGCTATATACAGGAAGTACCAGTACCAGATCAATGTGGAGCTATATACAGGACGTTTCTCCTATCAATGTGGAGCTATATACAGGAAGTACCAGTTCAATGTGGAGCTATATACAGGAAGTACCAGTACCAGATCAATGTGGAGCTATATACAGGACGTTTCTCCTATCAATGTGGAGCTATATACAGGAAGTACCAGTTCAATGTGGAGCTATATACAGGAAGTACCAGATCAATGTGGAGCTATATACAGGAAGTACCAGATCAATGTGGAGCTATGAGGTATTTGAGGAAGATAGTGTATTCAGAAAGTACTCAGACCCCTTGACTTGATCCACATTTTGTTACATTACAGCCTTAATCTAAAATATATAATTTTTCTTTACCCTCAATCTACACACAATAACCCATAATGACAAAGCAAAAATGGGTTTAGAGATTTTAACCAATGTATTAAAATTAAAAACAGAAATACCTTATTTACAATAATATTCAGACTATGAGACTCGAAATTGAGCTCAGATGCATTATGTTTCCATTGATCATCCTTGAGATCTTTCTAGAACTTGGAGTCCACCTGTGGTAAATTCAATTGATTGGACATGATTTAGAAAGGCACACACACCTGTCTATATAAGGTCCCGCAGTTGACAGTGCATGTCAGAGCAAAAACCAAGCCATGAGGTCGAAGGAATTGTCCGTAGAGCTCCGAGACAGGATTGTGTCGAGGCAAACAAATTATGCAGTATTGAAGTTCACCTAAGAACACCGTGGCCTCAAGATTTCTTACATGGAAGAACTTTGGAACTGCAGTTGGGAGAGAAGGGTCTTAGTCAGGGAGCAGGGACTGGGAGACTAGTCAGGATCGAGGGAAAGATGAATGGAGCAAAGTACAGAGAGATCCTTACTGAAAACTTGCTCCATAGCACTCAGGACCTCAGACTGGGGTGAAGGTTCACCTTCCAACAGGACAACGACCCTAAGCACACACCCAAGACAACGCAGGAGTGGCTTCGGGGCAAGTCTCTAAATCTCCTTGAGTGGTCCAGTCAGAGCCCGGACTTGAACCTGATCTAACATCTCTGGAGAGACCTGAAAATAGCTGTGCAGCGACGCTCCCCATCCAACCTGACAGAGCTTGAGAGGATCTGCTGAGAAGAATGGGAGAAACTCCCCAAATACAGGTGTGCCAAGTTTGTAGGTTCATACCCAAGAACACTTGAGGTTGTAATCACTGCCCACGGTGCTTCAACAAAGTACAGAGTAAAGAACCTTCACTCCTGAACTTATTTAGGCCATAACAAAGGGGTTGAATAGTTATTGACTCAAGCTTTTCATTCTTAATTAATTTGTAAAACCTTCTAAAAACACAATTCCACTTTGACATTGTGTTTAGATCAGTGACACAAAATCTCAATTTAATCCATTTTAAAAGCAGGTTTTAACACAACAAAATGTGGAAAAAGTCAAGGGGTGTGAATACTCTCTGAATGACACTGGACAAGTGGTGTTATTTACAAGAGCATCTCAACTCAATCATACCTCCCTTCCAGACAGACATCTGACAACACACACACACACATCACAACACATGCTGTGAGACAGTCCTCATGCTGCATTCCTGACCTGCACAGCTCCCGCTCTGCTCTCAGACACAGTTCAACACACACACACACACACACACACACACACACACACACACACACACACACACACACACACACACACACACACACACACACACACACACACACACACACACACACACACACACACACACACACACACACACACACACACCTGCATTGCCGCTCTGCTCTCGGTCTAAGATACAGTTCAACAGCTGCACTCTGACCTCATTGACCTCTAACCTCTCCTCCCCGAAGGTCACCTCGTGTTTTATCCATGGGTCTGTCCCACCCCCCTATTTTCCAAAAACCCTACCCTTCCTTAAGCCAACCCAGGAGAAGGTCCCAACCACAGCGGGTCCCAACCACAGCGGGTCCCAACCACAGCGGGTCCCAACCACAGCAGGTCCCAACCACAGCGGGTCCCAACCACAGCGGGTCCCAACCACAGCGGGTCCCAACCACAGCAGGTCCCAACCACAGCAGGTCCCAACCACAGCAGGTCCCAACCACAGCTGGTCCCAACCACAGCGGGTCCCAACCACAGCGGGTCCCAACCACAGCGGGTCCCAGCTACTAATACAAATAGTGCAGGGGTGTTTTCATTTCCGTTGAAAAACGTTTGTTAAAAACGGGAAGCAAAAGGAAACAAGGAGGGACTCCAAACAGAATGATGCAAATTCCCATCATACAAACTTAGGCAGCAGACTTTGTGACACAAATATTAAATTTTAATTCCCAAAACTTTTGGCCACGACTGTAGATGTCAGCTTCATTTGCACGTTTCATGCAGAACACCATTAGCAGAACAGCCTCTCTGGACAACCAATCCCTACTCAGTTGACCTACCTTGTTCTAACCTCACACACAGATTCAGACAGACAAACTGCCTATTCCTTCTCAGTCCTCTGATTCAGACAGACGGACATGCTGAGCCCCACCCTTTTCTCTTTCTCTGGAAATATGAGCCAGTAATTTAGAAAACAGTCCTAATGTGTAGGACTGGCTTGTGATTACGTCGTCTTATCTTCTCTACCACCAGGCTCTGATCCATGGCCCCTGCCACCAGGCTCTGATCCATGGCCCCTGCCACCAGGCTCTGATCCACGGCCCCTGCCACCAGGCTCTGATCCACGGCCCCTGCCACCAGGCTCTGACCTGCCACCAGGCTCTGATCCATGGCCCTGCCACCAGGCTCTGATCCACGGCCCCTGCCACCAGGCTCTGATCCATGGCCCCTGCCACCAGGCTCTGATCCATGGCCCCTGCCACCAGGCTCTGATCCATGGCCACTGCCACCAGGCTCTGATCCATGGCCCCTGCCACCAGGCTCTGACCTGCCACCAGGCTCTGATCCATGGCCCTGCCACCAGGCTCTGACCTGCCACCAGGCTCTGACCTGCCACCAGGCTCTGATCCATGGCCCTGCCACCAGGCTCTGACCTGCCACCAGGCTCTGACCTGCCACCAGGCTCTGATCCATGGCCCCTGCCACCAGGCTCTGATCCATGGCCCCTGCCACGAGGCTCTGATCCACGGCCCTGCCACCAGGCTCTGACCTGCCACCAGGCTCTGACCTGCCACCAGGCTCTGACCTGCCACCAGGCTCTGATCCATGGCCCCTGCCACCAGGCTCTGATCCATGGCCCCTGCCACCAGGCTCTGATCCATGGCCCCTGCCACCAGGCTCTGACCTGCCACCAGGCTCTGATCCATGGCCCCTGCCACCAGGCTCTGATCCATGGCCCTGCCACCAGGCTCTGATCCATGGCCCCTGCCACCAGGCTCTGATCCATGGCCCCTGCCACCAGGCTCTGATCCGTGGGACTGAGTCTGAGACACACAGGTGTGACACACGAGACCCATACCTTTCTCTTTCTCTGGAAATATGAGTCCGTGAGTTTCAAAACAGTCCAGTGGGGAACGAGTCAGTGTCTTGGCACTACGTTATTGTCCTGATCTCTAACCTGTGAAAGGAAGAGTCTCATGATAACAGACAGAGAGAGACTACATTATTGTCCTGATCTCTAGCCTGTGAAAGGAAGAGTCATTATAACAGACAGAGAGAGACTACGTTATTGTCCTGATCTCTAGCCTGTGAAAGGAAGAGTCTCATGACAACAGGCAGTAACACTGCAAAAAGACTAGAAATCATGGTGAATAACAATCTAACACAGGATGCAGTCGAAATGGCAATAGCCTTCAATTCCTACTTTATTGACTCTGTCAGGGTACTGACACAGAACCCCTCCACTGGTTTCTTGGGCTCCGTAATAATAATGATAATAATGACACTATAACCTGTCTTCATCATAAGGGAGGTTTCTGAGTCAAAGGTGAACAAGGTGATTAGCTCACTTAAGAACTCTAAAGCCAAAGATGTGTTTGTAGTTTTTAAGAAAGGTAGAGTCCAGCCCAAAGAGTCAGTCATTGGCCCCATTACTAAGGTCACCAACACATCTATTGGTCTCGGGGTGTTTCCAAGGGTCTGGAAGTCGGCCATAATAACGGCCATCTTTAAATCAGGCGACCCTGCTGACGTGAGTAACTACAGGCCCATTAGTATACTACCTGTGGTGTCAAAGGTTGTTGAAAAGTGTGTAGTAGAGCAACTGACTGCCCACCTCAACAACAGCCCCTTCACATTACACTCCATGCAGTTTGGCTTCAGAGCGAAACACTCCACAGAAACGGCCAACTGCTTTCTTCTGGAAAATGTGAAGTCCAAGATGGACAAAGGGGGTGCTGTTGGGGCTGTGTTTCTGGACCTAAGGAAGGCTTTTGATACTGTTAACCATGAGATTCTCATCACAAAATTGACCAAGTTCAACTCCCCCCCGATGCCTTGAGATGGATGAAACCTTGAAGGCAGAAGTCAGTGTGTCAGAGTGAGCAATTAGCTGTTGTCCACTCTTAGCTATGATGTGGGCGTGCCCCAAGGTTCAATACTGGGGACCCTCCTGTTCAGCCTGTACATGAATGATCTGCCTTCTGTCTGTACTGGGTCTGAAGTTCAAATGTATGCAGATGATACAGTGATATATGTGCATGGGAAAGAGCAAACAACAAGCTGCACGAGAACTCACTACTGAACTCACTACTACGCATGTCTTGTATTCAAGATCCTAAATGGCCTGGCTCCTCCCCCTCCACTCAGTACTTCTGTTTAACAGAAAACCCAAACATATGGCAGCAGATCCACAAGGTCTTCCATGAGAGGTGACTGTATAGTTCCCTTAAGGAAAAGCACCTTTAGTAAATCTGCATTCTCTGTGAGAGCTTCCCATGTCTGGAATACACTGCCATCAGACACACATAACTGCACCACATATCACACTTTCACAAAATGCTTGAAGACATGGCTAAAGGTCAATCAGATTTGTGAACATGGTCCCTAGCTGTGTATTGCTGCTTTCCATGTTGTCTGTTGTCTGCAGCTTGTGCGGTGTGGAAACACTTTGTAGCTTTTATGAATTTTGTCTTGCTGCTTTTTGTTCTACATTGCTCTGTCTGTATGCTACGTCTTGCTTGTCCTATGTTGCTCTGTCTGTATGCTACGTCTTGCTTGTCCTATGTTGCTCTGTCTGTATGCTACGTCTTGCTTGTCCAATGTTGCTCTGTCTGTATGCTACGTCTTGCTTGTCCTATGTTGCTCTGTCTGTATGCTACGTCTTGCTTGTCCTATGTTGCTCCGGAAGACCACTGACGTCATGATTCAACTTTGCCCCCCTCCCCGCTAGAGTTCCAGTTGTCTTGAAAGCACCAAAAATCCTGAGAATTTCTCTTTTCTTTTTTATTTTATCTTTATTTAACCAGGCAAGTCAGTTAAGAACAAATTCTTATTTTCAATGACGGCCTAGGAACAGTGGGTTAACTGCCTGTTCAGGGGCAGAACGACAGATTTGTACCTTGTCGGCTCGGGGGTTTGAACTTGCAACCTTCCGGTTACTAGTCCAACACTCTAAACACTAGGCTACCCTGCCGCCTCTACACTCTAACCACTAGGCTACCCTGCCGCCTCTACACTCTAACCACTAGGCTACCCTGCCGCCTCTACACTCTAACCACTAGGCTACCCTGCCGCCTCTACACTCTAACCACTAGGCTACCCTGCCGCCTCTACACTCTAACCACTAGGCTACCCTGCCGCCTCTACACTCTAACCACTAGGCTACCCTGCCGCCTCTACACTCTAACCACTAGGCTACCCTGCCGCCTCTACACTCTAACCACTAGGCTACCTGCCGCCCCAGAATGTCAGACTTTGATGACAAAATTTGCCCACAAGAAGGACCGCCACACCACCTTCCTGTTCAAGTGAGCACAACAAGGTGAGTCCATAAATGTATTGTTTGCAGCTGCATAATGATGTAATATGCCAGGGAGATATGTATACTGGAGCTAAGAAAGTAATACTAAGTGTATGTTGTATAGTAAGCTGTTAGTAGCCCATGTGCCTCAACCTAATAATTTGTTCCCTTTTCCCCTTCAGAACTTAGCCTACTGTTCTGACTTGGTGGTGCACATGTAACCTATAGCCTGTTTTAGAGATATTTTATTGTTGAATATAAAAAATAAATAAAAATCATTGTCTGCTTATATGGCCCCTTTATTTATCCTACGGTTCTGACATGGTGTACAGGGAGAACACTGTTGCTGTACAAGTAGGCCTGCAACGGAAACATGCAGTCTCTCCTTCACTGCAGCCGAGGTGATTAAGACATTTAAACGTGTTAACCCTCGCAAGGCTGCAGGCCCAGACGGCATCCCCAGCCGCGCCCTCCGAGCATGCGCAGACCAGCTGGCCGGTGTGTTTACGGACATATTCAATCAATCCCTATACCAGTCTGCTGTTCCCACATGCTTCAAGAGGGCCACCATTGTTCCTGTTCCCAAGAAAGCTAAGGTAACTGAGCTAAACGACTACCGCCCCGTAGCACTCACTTCCGTCATCATGAAGTGCTTTGAGAGACTAGTCAAGGACCATATCACCTCCACCCTACCTGACACCCTAGACCCACTCCAATTTGCTTACCGCCCAAATAGGTCCACAGACGATGCAATCTCAACCACACTGCACACTGCCCTAACCCACCTGGACAAGAGGAATACCTATGTGAGAATGCTGTTCATCGACTACAGCTCGGCATTCAACACCATAGTACCCTCCAAGCTCGTCATCAAGCTCGAGACCCTGGGTCTCGACCCCGCCCTGTGCAACTGGGTACTGGACTTCCTGACGGGCCGCCCCAGGTGGTGAGGGTAGGCAACAACATCTCCTCCCCGCTGATCCTCAACACGGGGGCCCCACAAGGGTGCGTTCTGAGCCCTCTCCTGTACTCCCTGTTCACCCACGACTGCGTGGCCACGCACGCCTCCAACTCAATCATCAAGTTTGCGGACGACACAACAGTGGTAGGCTTGATTACCAACAACGACGAGACGGCCTACAGGGAGGAGGTGAGGGCCCTTGGAGTGTGGTGTCAGGAAAATAACCTCACACTCAACGTCAACAAAACTAAGGAGATGATTGTGGACTTCAGGAAACAGCAGAGGGAACACCCCCTATCCACATCGATGGAACAGTAGTGGAGAGGGTAGCTAGTTTTAAGTTCCTCGGCATACACATCACAGACAAACTGAATTGGTCCACTCACACTGACAGCGTCGTGAAGAAGGCGCAGCAGCGCCTATTCAACCTCAGGAGGCTGAAGAAATTCGGCTTGTCACCAAAAGCACTCACAAACTTCTACAGATGCACAATCGAGAGCATCCTGGCGGGCTGTATCACCGCCTGGTACGGCAACTGCTCCGCCCTCAACCGTAAGGCTCTCCAGAGGGTAGTGAGGACTGCACAACGCATCACCGGGGGCAAACTACCTGCCCTCCAGGACACCTACACCACCCGTTGTTACAGGAAGGCCATAAAGATCATCAAGGACATCAACCACCCGAACCACTGCCTGTTCACCCCGCTATCATCCAGAAGGCGAGGTCAGTACAGGTGCATCAAAGCTGGGACCGAGAGACTGAAAAACAGCTTCTATCTCAAGGCCATCAGACTGTTAAATAGCCACCACTAACATTGAGTGGCTGCTGCCAACACACTGTCATTGACACTGACCCAACTCCAGCCATTTTAATAATGGGAATTGATGGGAAATGATGTAAATATATCACTAGCCACTTTAAACAATGCTACCTTATATAATGTTACTTACCCTACATTATTCATCTCATATACATATGTATATACTGTACTCTACAACATCGACTGCATCCTTATGTAACACATGTATCACTAGCCACTTTAACTATGCCACTTTGTTTACTTTGTCTACACACTCATCTCATATGTATATACTGTACTCGATACCATCTACTGTATGCTGCTCTGTACCATCACTCATTCATATATCCTTATGTACATGTTCCTTATCCCCTTACACTGTGTATAAGACAGTAGTTTTGGAATTGTTAGTTAGATTACTTGTTGGTTATCACTGCATTGTCGGAACTAGAAGCACAAGCATTTCGCTACACTCGCATTAACATCTGCTAACCATGTGTATGTAACAAATAAAATTAGATTTGATTTGATTTTTAGTTATATTGTCTATGTCTGTCCTTGCTCGCTCATTAATGTCTTAAAATCGAAATGAAGGATTCTCTCATCCGTTCCTCGTGCCCTTATGCCATAGTTTGTTTCAATTGTCAGTAGAACCCACATGTTAAAAACAAGTATGTAATTTGTTTTAAAGGAAGTAAATGAGGCTGAATGAGCTGTTTCCGCTGATAGCCAGGAGTAGCAGTGGTAAGGATTCACTCCATGGTGTTGAAAAGAAAGCTCTGCTGTTGGGACAGCTTTATGTAAGTCCTAACAGCTTTATGTAGGTCCTAACAGCTTTATGTAGGTCCTAACAGCTTTATGTAGGTCCTAACAGCTTGTGGACAGCTTTATGTAGGTCCTAACAGTTTGTGGACAGCTTTATGTAGGTCCTAACAGCTTTATGTAGGTCCTAACAGCTTTATGCAGGTCCTAACAGTTTGTGGACAGCTTTATGTAAGTCCTAACAGTTTGTGGGCAGCTTTATGGAGGTCCTAACAGCTATATGGAGGCCCTAACAGTTTGTGGACAGCTTTATGTAGGTCCTAACAGTTTGTGGACAGCTTTATGTAGGTCCTAACAGTTTGTGGGCAGCTTTATGTAGGTCCTAACAGTTTGTGGGCAGCTTTTGTCACAGTTATACTGCAATTAATGTATTTTTTTAGTGTTGTGGCTTTGCTGGCATGAATCTAAAAACATTTTTTAGAGTTTGCCCCACCAAGATTTACATGCTAAAAACGCCACAGTTTGATTATGTCATACACACACTTGTCATAACTAGAGGTCGACCGATTAATCGGAATGGCCGACTAATTAGGGTCGATTTCAGGTTTTCATAACAATCGGAAATCTTTTTTTACACCTTTAACCTTTAACCTTTATTTAACCAGGCAAGTCAGTTAAAAACACATTCTTATTTTCAATGACGGCCTGGGAACAGTGGGTTAACTGCCTCGTTCAGGGGCAGAACGACAGATTTTCACCTCGGGGGATCCAATCTTGCAACCTTACAGTTAACTAGTCCAACACAATAACGACCTGCCTCTCTCTCGTTGCACTCCACAAGGAGACTGCCTGTTACGCAAATGCAGTAAGCCAAGGTAAGTTACTAGCTAGCATTAACCTTATCTTATAAAAAACAATCAGTCATAATCACTAGTTAACTACACATGGTTGATGATATTACTAGATATTATCTAGTGTCCTGTGCTGCATATAATCTGACTGAGCGGTGGTAGGCAGAAGCAGGCCCGTAAACATTATTCAAACAGCACTTTCGTGCATTTTGCCAGCAGCTCTTCGTTGTGCTTCAAGCATTGCGCTGTTTATGACTTCAAACCTATCAACTCCCGAGATGAGGCCGATTAATTAACAATTGTTGTAATTGTCATTAATACAAATACATTTATTTATTTTTAAAATCGACCTATTAATCTGCTTTTTTGGTCCTTCAATAATCAGTATCGGTGTTGAAAAATCATAAATCGGTCGACCTCATAACAGCGTAAAACGTCATTACCTAGGACTAAATGTTTGTAAATGCAGTTGCCTATGACTAAGTGTTTGTAGCCATAGTTAAGCCTATCAAAGAAATCCTGACTTGCTCAGGAGAGATCTCCAATGTACACAACACTCTCTGGCAGGTAGTCAGCAGTTAAGAGCCTTGGTCCGGTAACCGAAAGGTTATTGTCCTGTTGAAAAGACTAAGCGCAAACCAGATGGGATGGCGTATCGCTGTGGTAGCCATGCTGCTTACGAGTGCCTTGACTTCTAAATAAATCACTGAGTTTCACCAGCAAATAACCCCCACACCATCACACCACCTCCTCCATGCTTCACGGTGGAAACAATTCAACCATGAAGGCCTGATTCACGCAGTCTCCTCTGAACAGTTGATGTTGAGATGTGTCTGTTACTTGAACTCTGAAGCATTTATTTGGGCTGCAATTTCTTAGGCTGGTAACTCTAATGAACTTATCCTCTGCAGCAGAGGTAACTATGGGTCTGCCTTTCCTGTGGCGGTCCTCATGAGAGCCAGTTTCATCATAGCTCTTGATGGTTTTTGAGACTGTACTTGTAGAAACTCTCAAAGTTCTTGACATTTTCAGAATTGGCTGACATTCACGACTTATAGTAATGATGGGCTGTTGTTTCTCTTGGCCCTAGCCCCCACCCTCTGATCCAACAGGTCCCAGACGTGCTCAATGGGATTGAGATCCGGGCTCTTCGCTGGCTATGGCAGAACACTGACATTCCTGTCTTGCAGGAAATCACACACAGAATGAGCAGTATGGCTGGTGGCATTGTCATGCTGGAATGTCATGTCAGGATGACCCTGCAGGAAGGGCACCACATTAGGGAGGAGGATGTCTTCCCTGTAACGCACAGCGTTGAGATTGCCTGCAATGACAACAAGCTCAGTCCGATGATGCTGTGACACACCGCCCCAGACCATGATGGACCCTCCACCTCAATCCCGCTCCAGAGTACAGGCCTCGGTGTAATGCTCATTCCTTCCACGATAAACACGAATCCGACCATCACCCCTGGTGAGACAAAACCGTGACTCGTCAGTGAAGAGCACTTTTTGCCAGTCCTGTCTGGTCCAGCGACGGTGGGTTTGTGCCCATAGGCGACGTTGTTGTTGGTGATGTCTGGTGAGGACCTGCCTTACAACAGGCCTATAAGCCCTCTGTCCAGCATCTCACATATTGGGGACAGTCTGAGCACTGATGGAGGGATTGTGCGTTCTTGGTGTTGTTGCCATCCTGTACCTGTGATGTTTGTGATGTTCGGATGTACCGATCCTGTGCAGGTGTTGTTACACGTGGTCTGCCACTGAGAGGACGATCAGCTGTCTGTCCTGTCTTCCTGTAGCGCCGTCTTAGGCAGCAGTACGGACATTGCAATTTATTGCCCTGGCCACATCTGCAGTCCTCATGCCTTCTTGCAGCATGCCTAAGGCACGTTTACGCAGATGAGCAGGGACCCTGGGCATCTTTCTTTTGGTATTTTTCAGAGTCAGTAGAAAGGCCTCCTTAGTGTCCTAAGTTTTCATAACTGTCACCTTAATTGCCTACGTCTGTAAGCTGTTAGGTGTCTTAACGACCGTTCCACAGGTGCATGTTCATTAATTGTTTGTGGTTAATTTTCATTTCACCTTTATTTAACTAGGCAATTCAGTTAAGAACAAATTATTATTTATAATGACAGCCCAGGAACAGTGGGTTAACTGCCTTGTTCAGGGGCAGAACGACAAGACTTTTACCTTGTCAACTCGGGGATTCGATCTTGCAACCTTTTGGTTACTAGTCCAATGCCCTAACCATTAGGCTACCTGCCCCTTCATTGAACAAGCATGAGGAAACAGTGTTTAAACCCTTTACAAATGAAGATCTGTGAAGTTATTTTGATTTTTACAAATTATATTTGAAAGACAGGGTCCTGAAAAAGGGATATTTCTTTTTTTCCCTGAGTTATATTTTTATTGTCAGACTCTGGTACACTTATTTATTTAGTGTTGTTTACACTGTTCCAAAATGGTCCAAAAAAAACAATTTAAAATACATTTATATTGTAATCTAACAGCAACTGTTGGGCATATATAATACTCACAACGCTTGCTCCTCCCCTCCTTTGTCTGGATCTCCAGTAGCTTCCACAACACAAGTCACATGTCTTCCACAGATCTGATTTCCCCTTTCCCTCCTGAGCAACCAGTAAACATGTACCCATTTCCAGTTTCTTTCTCACGTTCTCCGCATCTATTTTTCTCTCACGTTACTGTGTTCGGAGTTTATTATAACCGATTTATTGATGTGACACAGTGACCATCGGGCACTTTGAGTCATTTGTGCGTCTTAATTATTTAAATCAAACATTGTGCTTAAAGCGTCAGACAAGTGCATTTGTAATTTATTTTATTCAAATCAAATTTTATTTGTCACATACACATGGTTAGCAGATGTTAATGCGAGTGTAGCGAAATGCTTGTGCTTCAAGTTCCGACAATGCAGTGATAACCAACAAGTAATCTAACTAACAATTCCAAAACTACTGTCTTATACACAGTGTAAGGGGATAAAGAATATGTACATAAGGATATATGAATGAGTGATGGTACAGGGCAGCATACAGTAGATGGTATCGAGTACAGTATATACATATGAGATGAGTATGTAGACAAAGTAAACAAAGTGGCATAGTTAAAGTGGCTAGTGATACATGTGTTACATAAGGATGCAGTCGATGATGTAGAGTACAGTATATACATATGCATATGAGATGAATAATGTAGGGTAAGTAACATTATATAAGGTAGCATTGTTTAAAGTGGCTAGTGATATATTTACATCATTTCCCATCAATTCCCATTATTAAAGTGGCTGGAGTTGGGTCAGTGTCAATGTCAGTGTGTTGGCAGCAGCCACTCAATGTTAGTGGTGGCTGTTTAACAGTCTGATGGCCTTGAGATAGAAGCTGTTTTTCAGTCTCTCGGTCCCAGCTTTGATGCACCTGTACTGACCTCGCCTTCTGGATGATAGCGGGGTGAACAGGCAGTGGCTCGGGTGGTTGATGTCCTTGATGATCTTTATGGCCTTCCTGTAACATCGGGTGGTGTAGGTGTCCTGGAGGGCAGGTAGTTTGCCCCCGGTGATGCGTTGTGCAGACCTCACTACCCTCTGAAGGGCCTTACGGTTGAGGGCGGAGCAGTTTCCGTACCAGGCGGTGATACAGCCCGCCAGGATGCTCTCGATTGTGCATCTGTAGAAGTTTGTGAGTGCTTTTGGTGACAAGCCAAATTTCTTCAGCCTCCTGAGGTTGAAGAGGCGCTGCTGTGCCTTCTTCACGACGCTGTCAGTGTGAGTGGACCAATTCAGTTTGTCTGTGATGTGTATGCCGAGGAACTTAAAACTTGCTACCCTCTCCACTACTGTTCCATCGATGTGGATAGGGGTGTGTTCCCTCTGCTGTTTCCTGAAGTCCACAATCATCTCCTTAGTTTTGTTGACGTTGAGTGTGGAGGTTATTTTCCTGACACCACACACCGAGGGCCCTCACCTCCTCCCTGTAGGCAGTCTCGTCATTGTTGGTAATCAAGCCTACCACTGTTGTGTCGTCCGCAAACTTGATGATTGAGTTGGAGGCGTGCGTGGCCACGCAGTCGTGGGTGAACAGGGAGTACAGGAGAGGGCTCAGAACGCACCCTTGTGGGGCCCCCGTGTTGAGGATCAGCGGGGAGGAGATGTTGTTGCCCACCCTCACCACCTGGGGGCAGCTCGTCAGGAAGTCCAGTACCCAGTTGCACAGGGCGGGGTCGAGACCCAGGGTCTCGAGCTTGATGACGAGCTTGGAGGGTACTATGGTGTTGAATGCCGAGCTGTAGTCGATGAACAGCATTCTCACATAGGCATTCCTCTTGTCCAAGTGGGTTAGGGCAGTGTGCAGTGTGGTTGAGATTGCATCGTCTGTGGACCTATTTGGGCGGTAAGCAAATTGGAGTGGGTCTAGGGTGTCAGGTAGGGTGGAGGTGATATGGTCCTTGACTAGTCTCTCAAAGCACTTCATGATGACGGAAGTGAGTGCTACGGGGCGGTAGTCGTTTAGCTCAGTTACCTTAGCTTTCTTGGGAACAGGAACAATGGTGGCCCTCTTGAAGCATGTGGGAACAGCAGACTGGTATAGGGGTTGATTGAATATGTCCGTAAACACACCGGCCAGCTGGTCTGCGCATGCTCTGAGGGCGCGGCTGGGGATGCCGTCTGGGCCTGCAGCCTTGCGAGGGTTATCACATTTAAATGTCTTACTCACCTCGGCTGCAGTGAAGGAGAGACCGCATGTTTTCGTTGCAGGCCGTGTCAGTGGCACTGTATTGTCCTTAAAGCGGGCAAAAAAGTTATTTAGTCTGCCTGGGAGCAAGACATCCTGGTCCGTGACTGGGCTGGGTTTCTTCTTGTAGTCCGTGATTGACTGTAGACCCTGCCACATGCCTCGTGTCTGAGCCGTTGAATTGAGATTCTACTTTGTCTCTGTACTGACGCTTAGCTTGTTTAATAGCCTTGCGGAGGGAATAGCTGCACTGTTTGTATTCAGTCATGTTGCCAGACACCTTGCCCTGATTAAAAGCAGTGGTTCGCGCTTTCAGTTTCACGCGAATGCTGCCATCAATCCACGGTTTCTGGTTAGGGAATGTTTTTATCGTTGCTATGGGAACGACATCTTCAACGCACGTTCTAATGAACTCGCACACCGAATCAGCGTATTCGTCAATATTTTTATCTGACGCAATACGAAACATGTCCCAGTCCTCGTGATGGAAGCAGTCTTGGAGTGTGGAATCAGCTTGGTCGGACCAGCGTTGGACAGACCTCAGCATGGGAGCCTCTTGTTTAAGTTTCTGCCTGTAGGCAGGGATCAACAAAATGGAGTCGTGGTCAGCTTTTCCGAAAGGGGGGCGGGGCAAGGCCTTATATGCGTCGCGGAAGTTAGAGTAACAATGATCCAAGGTTTTACCACCCCTGGTTGCGCAATCGATATGCTGATAAAATTTAGGGAGTCTTGTTTTCAGATTAGCTTTGTTAAAATCCCCAGCTACAATGAATGCAGCCTCCGGATAAATGGTTTCCAGTTTGCAAAGAGTTAAATAAAGTTCGTTCAGAGCCATCGATGTGTCTGCTTGGGGGGGTATATACACGGCTGTGATTATAATCGAAGAGAATTCTCTTGGAAGGTAATGCGGTCTACATTTAATAAGGAATTCTAAATCAGGTGAACAGAAGGATTTGAGTTCCTGTATGTTTCTTTCATTTACATTACATTTAAGTCATTTAGCAGACGCTCTTATCCAGAGCGACTTACAAAGTCACACCATGTCTCGTTAGTCATGAGGCATACGCCCCCCGCCACTCTTCTTACCAGAAAGATGTTTGTTTCTGTCGGCGCGATGCGTGGAGAAACCCGTTGGCTGCACCGCATCGGATAGCGTCTTCCCAGTAAGCCATGTTTCCGTGAAGCAGAGAACGTTGCAGTCTCTGTCCCTCTGGAATGCCACCCTTGCTCGGATTTCATCAACCTTGTTGTCAAGAGACTGGACATTGGCAAGAAGAATGCTGGAGAGTGGTGCGCGATGTGCCCTTGTCCGGAGTCTGACCAGAAGACCGCTACGTTTCCCTCTTTTTCTGAGTTGTTTTTTTGGGTCGCTGCATGCGATCCATTCCGTTGTCCTGTTTGTAAGGCAGAACACAGGATCCGCGTCGCGGAAAACATATTCTTGGTCATACTGATGGTGAGTTGACGCTGATCTTATATTCAGTAGTTCTTCTCGACTGTATGTAATGAAACCTAAGATGACCTGGGGTACTAATGTAAGAAATAACACGTAAAAAAAAAAAAAAAAACTGCATAGTTTCCTAGGAACGCGAAGCGAGGCGGCCATCTCTGTCGGCGCCGGAAGTCAAGACACATAGGGTGTGTCTATATACTGAAAATTAAGTTTAAATATTGACCAATTGATTGGTCGAAAGAACAGGATGACTCTCGGTCGACCAAGATTCTTTGTAAGCCCCGTGACTAAATATAATATATACATCTAAAAATGGTATGTGGGAGGAGGAGGATCTTGATGAAAACACCTCTCAATAAATCTCCACAGCCCTGCATAGTTCACAGGAGATCTAGTATACAAGAGATCTCCCCAACACAACACTCTGTTATGCAGACAGCAAGAGAACCTCACCAACCCCCCCTCTACACACACCTAGCAGAGGTCAGTGGGTTGGAGTTAGCAGAGGCCCAACGCTCTGCTTACCAGGAGCAGAGAGCGCGAGAGAGCGAGAGAGAGAGCGAGAGAGACAGCGAGAGAGACAGCGAGAGAGAGAGCGAGAGAGACAGCGAGAGAGACAGCGAGAGAGACAGCGAAAGAGACAGCGAAAGACCTAGCAGAGAGTCAGTGGGTTGAGAGAGACAGCGAGAGAGAGAGCGAGAGAGACAGCTCTGCTTACCAGGAGATTCAGAGAGAGAGCAAAAGAGAGAGCGACTTTACAATTTACATTAAAAGCGAGAGAGAGACAGTGGGCAATCCTGGACAAGAGGTCAGAGGTTTCTGGGTCAGCATGGGAAATTAATTCTGATTCATTAGGATCCCCATTATCCAAAGCCAATGGCGACATCTTACTGGGGTCTGACACATAACGGAAAAAAACATGACAAAATACTTTACAATTTACATGAACATATAGTGTCTGTCTGTCTGTCTGTCTGTCTGTCTGTCTGTCTGTCTGTCTGTCTGTCTGTCTGTCTGTCTGTCTGTCTGTCTGTCTGTCTGTCTGTCTGTCTGTCTGTCAGTACACACACACAACCAGTAGGACACATGTCAGTACACACACACAACCAGTAGGTCACATGTCAGTACACACACACAACCAGTAGGTCACATGTCAGTACACACACACAACCAGTAGGTCACATGTCAGTACACACACACAACCAGTAGGTCACATGTCAGTACACACACACAACCAGTAGGTCACATGTCAGTACACACACACAACCAGTAGGTCACATGTCAGTACACACACACAAGTAGGTCCAGTAGGTCACATGGGGGAAAGGCACATGTTGTGTTGCGAGTCTTTATTTGTTGTTTTAAACCAGGTTTACTGATCACATGCTCTGTGTAAGATAGAAGGGAGGTCCATGCACTCATGGCTCTGTATAATACTGTACTTTTAACTTGGCAAGTCAGTTAAGAACACATTCTTATTTTCAATGACGGCCGAGGAACAGTGGGTTTAACTGCCTTGTTCAGGGGCAGAACGACAGATTTTCACTTTGTCAGCTCGGGGGATCCAATCTTGCAACCGTACAGTTGACTAGTCCAACGCAATAACGACCTGCCTCCCTCTCGTTGCACTCCACAAGGAGACTGCCTGTTACGCGAATGCAGTAAGCCAAGGTAAATTGCTAGCTAGCATTAAACTTATCTTGTAAAAAACAATCAATCATAATCACTAGTTAACTACACATGGTTGATGATATTACTAGATATTATCTAGCGTGTCCTGCGTTGCATATAATCTGACTGAGCATACAAGTATCTAAGTACCTGACTGAGCGATGGTAGGCAGAAGCAGGCGCGTAAACATAAATTCAAACAGCACTTTCTTGCGTTTTACCAGCAGCTCTTCAGTCAAACATTGCGCTGTTTATGACTTCAAGCCTTTCAACTCCCGAGATGAGGCTGGTGTAACCGAAGTGAAATGGCTAGCTACTTAGCGCACGCTAATAGCGTTTCAAACGTCACTCGCTCTGAGCCTTCTAGTAGTTGTTCCCCTTGCTCTGCATGAGTAATGCTGCTTCGATGGTGGCTGTTGTCGTGGTGTTGCTGGTTCGAGCCCAGGGAGGAGCAGAAGAGGGATCACTATACTGTTACACTGGCAATACAAAGTGCCTATAAGAACATCCAATAGTCAAAGTCCAATAGTCCTATAATAACTAACCACAACCTAAAACCTTACCTTGGAATATTGAAGTCTCATGTTAAAAGGAACCACCAGCTTTCATATGTTCTCATGTTCTGAGCAAGGAACTTAAACGTTAGCTTTCTTACATGGCACATATTGCACTTTTACTTCTCCAACACTTTGTTTTTGCATTATTTAAACCAAATTGAACATGTTTCATTATTTATTTGAGGCTAAATTGATTTTATTGATGTATTATATTAAGTTAAAATAAGTGTTCATTCAGTAGTTGGAATTGTCATTATTACAAATACATGAAAAAATATAGATATATTGATTTTTAAAAATTATTATTATTATTATTTATTTATTTATTTTTTTTTTTAAATCTGCCTCCTCCAATAATCGGTCACATAATTGGTCGACCTCTAATACACATACAGTACACATACAGTGGCATTCAGAAAGTATTCAGACCCCTTCAGACTTTTTCCACATTTTGTTACGTTACGGCCTTATTCTAAAATTGATTTTTTTTTTAAATACAAATTCTCATCAATCTATATTTACTCTATATAATGATCAACCCGTCTGTCTAGAGACTAGACCATGTTACTCTATAACGACCTGCTCACTTGGATGGGCCAACACACACACACACACACACACACACACACACACACACACACACACACACACACACACACACACACACACACACACACACACACACACACACACACACACACACACAACACACACAGGGCCTGGATACAACCAAGTACTACAGACATAAAAGGCATGTCCTGGCCTCAGCCATCCTCCTGCTACTCTCCTGCCACAGTGTGTAGACAATATATCATGTTTAATCTATTTGGACTGCATCTCTGCTCACAGCATGAGAGAAACTAGGGAGATCCCAGTAGTAGTTAACGTCACAGTGATCCCCGTGACGAGTGATCCCCGTTAACCAGTGAGTGTCAGTGGAGCGAGTGATCCTCTCATGTTGTAGCAGAAGTAAATCTAGTGTATTGTAGTTAGGCCACCTTCCGGAGACACCTGAAACCCCACCTCTTTAAGGAATACCTAGGATAGGATAAAGTAATCCTTCTCACCCCCTCCCCCCTTAAAATATTTAGATGCACTATTGTAAAGTGGCTGTTCCACTGGATGTCATAAGTAGCACCAATTTGTAAGTCGCTCTGGATGTCAAATGTAAATGTGGGTACTATAACAATACCAGGGTGTTTGGAAACAGCCACGGGATGGTTTTTTCAATGCCGTCAATACTACTTCTTTTAACGTTTTTGTTGTTGTTGTTAAAAACATTTAAATATTTGTATTTACTTAAATAAATACCTGCAGTCAACTTGCACATTACTTAGGAGATAAAGGAAATCTCATTCCTGATTTCACCGGTTACATTATTTTACACTATGAAGCTCACCAGGAGTCCCCAGTCACGATGACGAGAGACCAGAACCTCGTGAGTCACTGTTGTGCAGCATGTGCCAGGTGATCTAGTTAGTCTGGAATTCACTACTAGATATTTGTCAGCTAGATAACTTAGAACTATAACCGTCTAAAATGTGCTAAATGCTCTGCAGTTGTGTATTTGGTTTGCTCGTTTTAGTAGCTAGCTACCTAGCTAAGTGGTTAGCTTCTTGCAATCAAGTGTGATGTATTGTTGTCTCTACCTTCTTGCCCTTTGTGCTGTTTGTGCCCAATAATGTTTGTACCATGTGGTGTTGCTACCATGTTGTTGTCATGTTGTGTTGCTACCATGCTGTGCTGCTGCCATGTGGTCATTCTGCCATGATGTGTTGTTGTGTTGCTGCCTTGCTATGTTGTTGTCATGTTGTGTTGCTACCATGTTCTTGTCATGTGTTGCTACCATGTTGTCATGCTGTGTTGTCATGTGTTGCTGCCTTGCTATGTTGTTGTCATGTTGCTACCCATGTTCTTGTCACGTGTTGCTGCCTTGCTATGTTGTGTTGTCTCAGGTCTCTTTATGTTTGGCCCTGTCCGGGGGTGTCCTCGGATGGGGCCACAGTGTCTCCTGTCCCCTCCTGTCTCAGCCTCCAGTATTTATGCTGCAGTAGTTTGTGTCGGGGGGCTAGGGTCAGTTTGTTATATCTGGAGTACTTCTCCTGTCCTATTCGGTGTCCTGTGTGAATCTAAGTGTGCGTTCTCTAATTCTCTCCTTCTTTCTTTCTCTCTCTCGGAGGACCTGAGCCCTAGGACCATGCCCCAGGACTACCTGACATGATGACTCCTTGCTGTCCCCGGTCCACCTGACTGTGCTGCTGCTCCAGTTTCAGCTGTTCTGCCTTGTTATTATTCGACCATGCTGGTCATTTATGAACATTTGAACATCTTGGTCATGTTCTGTTATAATCTCCACCCGGCACAGCCAGAAGAGGACTGGCCACCCCACATAGCCTGGTTCCTCTCTAGGTTTCTTCCTAGGTTTTGGCCTTTCTAGGAAGTTTTCTAGCCACCGTGTTCTACACCTGCATTGCTTGCTGTTTGGGGTTTTAGGCTGGGTTTCTGTACAGCACTCTGAGATATCAGCTGATGTAAGAAGGGCTATATAAATACATTTGATTTGTTTTGATTTATTGTTATGTTGTCTTTAGGTCTAACTTTATGTAGTGCCGTCTCTCTCTATAAAGTGCTGTCTCAACAGAGTTGTCTCACTCTCTCTGTAGAGTTGTCTCTCTCTATGTAGTGCCGTCTCTCTCTATGTAGAGTTGTCTCTCTCTATGTAGTGCTGTCTCTCTCTATGTAGAGTTGTCTCTCTCTATGTAGTGCCGTCTCTCTCTATGTAGAGTTGTCTCTCTCTATGTAGTGCTGTCTCTCTCTATGTAGAGTTGTCTCACTCTATGTAGAGTTGTCTCACTCTAGCACTCTATGTAGAGTTGTCTCAAACTGTAGAGTTGTCTCTCTCTGTAGAGTTGTCTCTATGTAGTTGTCTCTCTCTATGTAGAGTTGTCTCTCTCTATGTAGAGTTGTCTCACTCTATGTAGAGTTGTCTCACTCTCTGTAGAGTTGTCTCACTCTCTGTAGAGTTGTCTCACTCTCTGTAGAGTTGTCTCTCTCTATGTAGAGTTGTCTCTCTCTATGTAGAGTTGTCTCTCTCTATGTAGAGTTGTCTCTCTCTATTACACTGTCTCTCTCTATGTAGAGTTGTCTCTCATGTAGAGTTGTCTCTCTCTATGTAGAGTTGTCTCTCTCTATGTAGAGTTGTCTCTCTCTATGTAGTTGTCTCAATAGAGTTGTCTCACTCTCTGTAGAGTTGTCTATGTAGAGTTGTCTCTCTCTCTGTAGTGCTGTCAGTGCTGTCTAAAAGTGCTGTCTTCCTCTCTGTAGTGCTGTCTCTCTCTGTAGTGCTGTCTTCTAAGTGCTGTCTCTCTCTCTGTAGTGCTGTCTCTCAGTGCTGTTCTCTCTCTGTAGTGCTGTCTCTCTCTGTAGTGCTGTCTCTCTCTCTGTAGTGCTGTCTCTCTCTCTGTAGTGCTGTCTCTCTCTCTGTAGTGCTGTCTCTCTCTCTGTAGTGCTGTCTCTCTCTCTGTAGTGCTGTCTCTGTATGTAGTGCTGTCTCTGTATGTAGTGTTGTCTCTGTATGTATGTAGTGTATGTTGTCTCTGTATGTAGTGTTGTCTCTGTATGTAGTAAGTGTTGTCTCTGTATGTCAGTGTAGTGTTGTCTCTGTATGTAGTGTAGTGTTGTCTCTGTAAGTGTAGTGTTGTCTCTGTAAAAAGTATAGTGTTGTCTTTATGTAAAAAGTGTTGTCTCTTATTATTAGTCTCTGTATTTGTTGTCTCTGTATGTAGTGTTGTCTCTGTATGTAGTGTTGTCTCTGTATGTAGTGTTGTCTCTGTATGTAGTGTTGTCTCTGTTGTAGTGTTGTCTCTAATGTAGTGTTGTCTCTGTATGTAGTGTTGTCTCTGTATGTAGTGTTGTCTCTGTATGTAGTGTTGTCTCTGTATGTAGTGTTGTCTCTGTATGTAGTGTTGTCTCTGTATGTAGTGTTGTCTCTGTATGTAGTGTTGTCTCTGTATGTAGTGTTGTCTCTGTATGTAGTGTTGTCTCTGTATGTAGTGTTGTCTCTGTATGTAGTGTTGTCAGTAGTGTTGTCTCTGTATGTAGTGTAGTGTTGTCATGTCCATGTAGTGTAGTGTTGTCTCTTTATGTAGTTAGTGTTGTCTCTTTATGTATTTTTGTTCTGTTTAGTGTAGTGTTGTCCTGTATGTCTGTAATTGTCTCTGTATTTTTGTTCTGTAAATAGTGTTGTCTCTGTATCAATGTTGTCTCTGTATAGTGTTGTCTCTGTATGTAATGTTGTCTCTGTATGTAGTGTTGTCAACCCGTTGTCTCTGTCTGTAGTGTTGTCTCTGTATGTAGTGTAGTGTTGTCTCTGTATGTAGTGTAGTGTTGTCTCTGTATGTAGTGTAGTGTTGTCTCTGTATGTAGTGTAGTGTTGTCTCTGTATGTAGTGTAGTGTTGTCTCTTTATGTAGTGTAGTGTTGTCTCTTTATGTAGTGTAGTGTTGTCTTTATGTAGTGTAGTGTTGTCTTTATGTAGTGTAGTGTTGTCTCTTTATGTAGTGTAGTGTTGTCTCTTTATGTAGTGTAGTGTTGTCTCTTTATGTAGTGTAGTGTTGTCTCTTTATGTAGTGTAGTGTTGTCTCTTTATGTAGTGTAGTGTTGTCTCTTTATGTAGTGTAGTGTTGTCTCTTTATGTACAGTGTTGTCTCTGTACTCTGTACAGTGTAGTGTTGTCTCTGTATGTAGTGTAGTGTTGTCTCTGTATGTAGTGTTGTCTCTGTACAGTGTTGTCTCTGTATGTAGTGTTGTCTCTGTATGTACTCTGTATGTAGTGTTGTCTCTGTATGTAGTGTTGTCTCTGTATGTAGTGTAGTCTCTGTATGTAGTGTAGTCTCTGTATGTAGTGTAGTCTCTGTATGTAGTGTAGTCTCTGTATGTAGTGTAGTCTCTGTATGTAGTGTAGTCTCTGTATGTAGTGTAGTCTCTGTATGTAGTGTAGTCTCTGTATGTAGTGTAGTCTCTGTATGTAGTGTAGTCTCTGTATGTAGTGTAGTCTCTGTATGTAGTGTAGTCTCTGTATGTAGTGTAGTCTCTGTATGTAAGTCTCTGTATGTAGTGTAGTGTCTGTATGTAGTGTAGTGTAGTCTCTGTATGTAGTGTAGTGTAGTCTCTGTAGTAGTGAGTGTAGTCTCTGTATGTAGTGTAGTGTAGTCTCTGTATGTAGTGTAGTGTAGTCTCTGTATGTAGTGTAGTGTAGTCTCTGTATGTAGTGTAGTGTAGTCTCTGTAAGTGTAGTGTAGTCTCTGTATGTAGTGTAGTGTAGTCTCTGTATGTAGTGTAGTGTAGTCTCTGTATGTAGTGTAGTGTAGTCTCTGTATGTAGTGTAGTGTAGTCTCTGTATGTAGTGTAGTGTAGTCTCTGTATGTAGTGTAGTGTAGTCTCTGTATGTAGTGTAGTGTAGTCTCTGTTAGTGTAGTGTAGTCTCTGTATGTAAATGTAGTGTAGTCTCTGTATGTAGTGTAGTGTAGTCTCTGTTGTAGTGTTGTAGTCATGTAGTTTGTACTCTGTATGTAAGTGTAGTCTCTGTATGTAGTGTAGTGTAGTCTCTGTCATGTAAGTGTAGTCTCTGTATGTAGTGTAGTGTAGTCTCTGTATGTACCTCTGTATGTAGTGTACTGTAGTCTCTGTATGTAGTGTAGTCTCTGTATGTGTGTAGTCTCTGTATGTATCTAGTTAGTCTCTGTATGTAGTGTAGTTCTCTACTCTGTATGTATGTATTTGTATGTAGTGTAGTCTCTGTATGTAGTGTAGTCTCTGTATGTAGTAGTGTTGTCTCTGTATGTAGTGTAGTCTCTGTATGTAGTGTTGTCTCTGTATGTAGTGTTGTCTCTGTATGTAGTGTTGTCTCTGTATGTAGTGTTGTCTCTGTATGTAGTGTTGTCTCTGTATGTAGTGTTGTCTCTGTATGTAGTGTTGTCTCTGTATGTAGTGTTGTCTCTGTATGTAGTGTTGTCTCTGTATGTAGTGTTGTCTCTGTATGTAGTGTTGTCTCTGTATGTAGTGTTGTCTCTGTATGTAGTGTTGTCTCTGTATGTATGTTGTCTCTGTATGTACTCTGTAAGTGTTGTCTCTGTATGTAGTGTTGTCTCTGTATGTAGTGTTGTCTCTGTATGTAGTGTTGTCTCTGTATGTAGTGTTGTCTCTGTATGTAGTGTTGTCTCTGTATGTAGTGTTGTCTCTGTATGTAGTGTTGTCCTGTATGTTAGTGTTGTCTCTGTATGTAGTGTTGTCTCTGTATGTATGTTGTCTCTGTATTGTTTGTCTCTGTATGTAGTGTTGTCTCTGTTGTGTGTTGTCTCTGTATGTAGTGTTGTCTCTGTGTAGTGTTGTCTGTTGTTGTCTCTGTATGTGTGTTGTCTCTGTATGTAGTGTTGTCTCTGTATGTAGTGTTGTCTCTGTATGTAGTGTTGTCTCTGTATGTAGTGTTGTCTCTGTATGTAGTGTTGTCTCTGTATGTAGTGTTGTCTCTGTATGTAGTGTTGTCTCTGTATGTAGTGTTGTCTCTGTATGTAGTGTTGTCTCTGTATGTAGTGTTGTCTCTGTATGTAGTGTTGTCTCTGTATGTATGTGTTGTCTCTGTATGTATGTTGTCTCTGTATGTAGTGTTGTCTCTGTATGTAGTGTTGTCTCTGTATGTAGTGTTGTCTCTGTATGTAGTGTTGTCTCTGTATGTAGTGTTGTCTCTGTATGTAGTGTTGTCTCTGTATGTAGTGTTGTCTCTGTATGTAGTGTTGTCTCTGTATGTAGTGTTGTCTCTGTATGTAGTGTTGTCTCTGTATGTAGTGTTGTCTCTGTATGTAGTGTTGTCTCTGTATGTAGTGTTGTCTCTGTATGTAGTGTTGTCTCTGTATGTAGTGTTGTCTCTGTATGTAGTGTTGTCTCTGTATGTAGTGTTGTCTCTGTATGTAGTGTTGTCTCTGTATGTAGTGTTGTCTCTGTATGTAGTGTTGTCTCTGTATGTAGTGTTGTCTCTGTAGGTGTCCTGTGTGAGTGTTGTCTCTGTATGTAGTTTGTCTCTGTATGTAGTGTTGTCTCTGTATGTAGTGTTGTCTCTGTATGTAGTGTTGTCTCTGTATGTAGTGTTGTCTCTGTATGACTCTGTATGACTGTATGATGTTGTCTCTGTGCTGTTGTCTCTGTATGTCCACCTGTATGTAGTGTTGTCTCTGTAGTTTCTGTAGCTAGTGTTGTCTCTGTTAGTGTTGTCTCTGTATGTAGTGTTGTCTCTGTATGTAGTGTTGTCTCTGTATGTAGTGTTGTCTCTGTATGTAGTGTTGTCTCTGTATGTAGTGTTGTCTCTGTATGTTGTTGTCTCTGTATGTACTCTGTATGTAGTGTTGTCTCTGTATGTAGTGTTGTCTCTGTATGTAGTGTTGTCTCTGTATGTAGTGTTGTCTCTGTATGTAGTGTTGTCTCTGTATGTAGTGTTGTCTCTGTATGTAGTGTTGTCTCTGTATGTAGTGTTGTCTCTGTATGTAGTGTTGTCCTGTATCTAGGTTGTCTTCTGTATGTAGTTTGTCTCTGTATGAGTTTGTCTCTGTATGTAGTGTTGTCTCTGTATGTACTCTGTATTGTGTTGTCTCTGTTGGGTTGTTTGTATGTAGTGTTGTCTCTGTATGTAGTGTTGTCTCTGTATGTAGTGTTGTCTCTGTATGTAGTGTTGTCTCTGTATGTAGTGTTGTCTCTGTATGAGATATCAGCTGATGTAGTGTTGTCTCTGTATGTAGTGTTGTCTCTGTATGTAGTGTTGTCTCTTGTTGTCTCTGTATGTAGTTGTTGTCTCTGTATTTGTTCTGTATGGATGTGTTGTGTATGTAGTGTTGTCTCTGTATGTAGTGTTGTCTCTGTATGTAGTGTTGTCTCTGTATGTAGTGTTGTCTCTGTATGTAGTGTTGTCTCTGTATGTAGTGTTGTCTCTGTATGTAGTGTTGTCTCTGTATGTAGTGTTGTCTCTGTATGTAGTGTTGTCTCTGTATGTAGTGTTGTCTGTGTAGTGTGTGTTGTCTCTGTATGTAGTGTTGTCTCTGTATGTAGTGTATGTAGTGTTGTCTCTGTATGTAGTGTTGTCTCTGTATGTAGTGTTGTCTCTGTATGTAGTGTTGTCTCTGTATGTAGTGTTGTCTCTGTATGTAGTGTTGTCTCTGTATGTAGTGTTGTCTCTGTATGTAGTGTTGTCTCTGTATGTAGTGTTGTCTCTGTATGTAGTGTTGTCTCTGTATGTAGTGTTGTCTCTGTATGTAGTGTTGTCTCTGTATGTAGTGTTGTCTCTGTATGTAGTGTTGTCTCTGTATGTAGTGTTGTCTCTGTATGTAGTGTTGTCTCTGTATGTAGTGTTGTCTCTGTATGTAGTGTAGTGTTGTCTCTCTTGTTGTGATGTGTTTTTGTCCCATATTTATATTTTATTGTTATTTATCTGTTTGTTTATCCCCCCGTCCCCCGTCCCCCCGTCCCCCGTCCCCCACAGGAGGCAGTCATTGTAAATAAAGATGTGTTCTTATATGACTTGCCTCGTTAAATAAAAGGTTAAATAAAATGCTTATCTTGGGAAGAGCAGAAAGCCTTGCTGTCTAGTATTTGTTTTGTGCGTACAGCAAACTGTAAGTAGCATCGTTTATGTTCTTTGCTAAAGCATTTTGTTTTAGTTACTTGTAGAACTTGATAAGCAAATTCACTGCATGAGATTTTACATTTAGCTAGTTCACTATGTTAGCATTGTTAGCTAACATTTCAGATTGAAAACAGCCATTATGACAATCTGTATACCGCCCAAGGATAAAGTTGGGCCAGGGGAACCTCTCCCTCCCATCAGTGTAGTGAACCGCAGTCACAGAGTTTATAAACCCAAAAGGCACAACGTCGCAGGAACACTTGTGAAACAGACCAGGCTGGGGTTTGGGATTTAAGAGGTCAATGAGAGAAGTAAAAAAAAAAAAATTTTTTCTAAAGTGTTGAGTATCTGGGAGTTAGTTTGGTTACTAAAGACCAGCAGAAGCATCAGAACTTGGAGAAGCCTAATTACCGTGACTAAACTGTCACGTGGAATTTGACTGATTTCATGACTCGTGACCACCGGCGTGGCGGTAATACAATCACCTCAACAGCCCTACTCTGGGTCTGGGTCTGGGGTCTGGGGCTGGGGTTGTACTCTGGGGTCTGGGCTCTGGGCTCTGGGGGCTGGGGGCTGGGCTCTGGGGCTGGGGTTGTACTCTGGGGTCTGGGTCTGGGGGCTGGGGTCTGGGGTCTGGGGGCTGGGATTGTGCGCTGGGCTGGGGGCTGGGGTCTGGGGTCTGGGGGCTGGGATTGTGCGCTGGGCTGGGGGCTGGGGTCTGGGGCTGGGGTCTGGGGCTGGGATTGTGCGCTGGGCTGGGGTCTGGGCTCTGGGGCTGGGGTCTGGGCTCTGGGGCTGGGGTCTGGGCTCTGGGGCTGGGATTGTGCGCTGGGGCTGGGATTGTGCGCTGGGCTTGGGCTCAGGCTCTGGGCTTGGGCTCTGGGTCTGTGCTACTGAGGTCTATTGTGGAAACAGGTCATCTGTATTGTGTTGGGACAAAGAGACCACGCACAACCACAACACAGTGGCATCATCAGCCCAGGGAGAACAAAAGCCCAGCAGGGGACATGGGGAGAAGGTCAGAGGAGCTCTCACTATGTTCCCATGAGTCTGCATCTCAAATGGCACCCTATTCCCTATATAGTGCACTACTTTAGACCAGGACCCTGCTGTCCATCTTTCTCCCTTCCTTTATGTCTATTTCAGTGGTTAGACCGTTGGGTTGTAACCGAAAGGTTCCTGGATTGAATCCCCGAGCTGACAAGGTAAAAATATGTCTTTCTGCCCTTGGGCAAGGCAGTTAACCCACTGTTCCCCGGTAAGGCTGACAGTTAACCCACTGTTCCCCGGTAAGGCTGACAGTTAACCCACTGTTCCCCGGTAAGGCTGACAGTTAACCCACTGTTCCCCGGTAAGGCTGACAGTTAACCCACTGTTCCCCGGTAAGGCTGACAGTTAACCCACTGTTCCCCGGTAAGGCTGACAGTTAACCCACTGTTCCCCGGTAAGGCTGACAGTTAACCCACTGTTCCCCGATAAAAGACAGTTAACCCACTGTTCCCCGATAAAAGACAGTTAACCCACTGTTCCCCGATAAAAGACAGTTAACCCACTGTTCCCCGATAAAAGACAGTTAACCCACTGTTCCCCGATAAAAGACAGTTAACCCACTGTTCCCCGATAAAAGACAGTTAACCCACTGTTCCCCGATAAAAGACAGTTAACCCACTGTTCCCCGATAAAAGACAGTTAACCCACTGTTCCCCGATAAGACACAGTTAACCCACTGTTCCCCGATAAGACACAGTTAACCCACTGTTCCCCGATAAGACACAGTTAACCCACTGTTCCCCGATAAGACACAGTTAACCCACTGTTCCCCGATAAGACACAGTTAACCCACTGTTCCCCGATAAGACACAGTTAACCCACTGTTCCCCGATAAGACAGTTAACCCACTGTTCCCCGATAAGACAGTTAACCCACTGTTCCCCGATAAGACAGTTAACCCACTGTTCCCCGATAAGACAGTTAACCCACTGTTCCCCGATAAGACAGTTAACCCACTGTTCCCCGGTAAGGCTGACAGTTAACCCACTGTTCCCCGGTAAGGCTGACAGTTAACCCACTGTTCCCCGGTAAGGCTGACAGTTAACCCACTGTTCCCCGGTAAGGCTGACAGTTAACCCACTGTTCCCGGTAAGGCTGACAGTTAACCCACTGTTCCCGGTAAGGCTGACAGTTAACCCACTGTTCCCCGGTAAGGCTGACAGTTAACCCACTGTTCCCGGTAAGGCTGACAGTTAACCCACTGTTCCCGGTAAGGCTGACAGTTAACCCACTGTTCCCGGTAAGGCTGACAGTTAACCCACTGTTCCCGGTAAGGCTGACAGTTAACCCACTGTTCCCGGTAAGGCTGACAGTTAACCCACTGTTCCCGGTAAGGCTGACAGTTAACCCACTGTTCCCCGGTAAGGCTGACAGTTAACCCACTGTTCCCGGTAAGGCTGACAGTTAACCCACTGTTCCCGGTAAGGCTGACAGTTAACCCACTGTTCCCGGTAAGGCTGACAGTTAACCCACTGTTCCCCGGTAAGGCTGACAGTTAACCCACTGTTCCCCGGTAAGGCTGACAGTTAACCCACTGTTCCCGGTAAGGCTGACAGTTAACCCACTGTTCCCCGGTAAGGCTGACAGTTAACCCACTGTTCCCCGGTAAGGCTGACAGTTAACCCACTGTTCCCCGGTAAGGCTGACAGTTAACCCACTGTTCCCCGGTAAGGCTGACAGTTAACCCACTGTTCCCCGGTAAGGCTGACAGTTAACCCACTGTTCCCCGGTAAGGCTGATAGTTAACCCACTGTTCCCCGGTAAGGCTGACAGTTAACCCAGTGTTCCATGGACCAGTCACTCTACACTAGGGCTGCAAACTCTTGGTATTCTCTCAACCAGCTTCATGAGGTAGTCACCTGGAATTATTATCCCAACAGTCTTGAAGGAGTTCCCACATATGCTGAGCACTTGTTGGCGGCTTTTCCTTCACTCTGCGGTCCAACTCATCCCAAACCATCTCAATTGGGTTGAGGTCGGGTGACTGTGGAGGACAGGTCATCTGATGCAGCACTCTATCACTCTTCTTATTGGTCAAATAGCCCTGAAACAGACTGGAGCCACGAGTGTGCAAAGCTGTCAAGGCAAAGGGTGGCAACTTGGAAGAATCTCAAATATATATTTTAACACTTTTTTGGTTACTACATGATTCCATATGTGTTATTTCCTAGTTTTGATGTCTTCACTATTATTCTACAATAGCCAGACCGCCTGCCTGTCCGCACCCCTAGCTCTAGCCAGACCGCCTGCCTGTCCGCACCCCTAGCTCTAGCCAGACCGCCTGCCTGTCCGCACCCCTAGCTCTAGCCAGACCGCCTGCCTGTCCGCACCCCTCCGCACCCTGCCTGTCCGCTCTAGCCTAGACCGCCTGCCTGTCCGCACCCCTAGCTCTAGCCAGACCGCCTGCCTGTCCGCACCCCTAGCTCTAGCCAGACCGCCTGCCTGTCCGCACCCCTAGCTCTAGCCAGACCGCCTGCCTGTCCGCACCCCTAGCTCTAGCCAGACCGCCTGCCTGTCCGCACCCCTAGCTCTAGCCAGACCGCCTGCCTGTCCGCACCCCTAGCTCTAGCCAGACCGCCTGCCTGTCCGCACCCCTAGCTCTAGCCAGACCGCCTGCCTGTCCGCACCCCTAGCTCTAGCCAGACCGCCTGCCTGTCCGCACCCCTAGCTCTAGCCAGACCGCCTGCCTGTCCGCACCCCTAGCTCTAGCCAGACCGCCTGCCTGTCCGCACCCCTAGCTCTAGCCAGACCGCCTGCCTGTCCGCACCCCTAGCTCTAGCCAGACCGCCTGCCTGTCCGCACCCCTAGCTCTAGCCAGACCGACTGCCTGTCCGCACCCCTAGCTCTAGCCAGACCGACTGTCTGTCCGCACTCCTAGCTCTAGCCAGACCGACTGCCTGTCCGCACCCCTAGCTCTAGCCAGACCGACTGTCTGTCTGTACTCCTAGCTCTAGCCAGACCGACTGTCTGTCTGTACTCCTAGCTCTAGCCAGACCGACTGTCTGTCTGTACTCCTAGCTCTAGCCAGACTGACTGTCTGTCTGTACTCCTAGCTCTAGCCAGACTGACTGTCTGTCTGTACTCCTAGCTCTAGCCAGACTGACTGACTGTCTGTCTGTACTCCTAGCTCTAGCCAGACTGACTGACTGACTGTCTGTGACTGTCTGTACTCCTAGCTCTAGCCAGACTGACTGACTGTCTGTCTGTACTCCTAGCTCTAGCCAGACTGACTGACTGTCTGTCTGTACTCCTAGCTCTAGCCAGACTGACTGACTGTCTGTCTGTACTCCTAGCTCTAGCCAGACTGACTGACTGTCTGTCTGTACTCCTAGCTCTAGCCAGACTGACTGAGTGTCTGTCTGTACTCCTAGCTCTAGCCAGACTGACTGACTGTCTGTCTGTACTCCTAGCTCTACCCAGACTGACTGACTGTCTGTCTGTACTCCTAGCTCTAGCCAGACTGACTGACTGTCTGTCTGTACTCCTAGCTCTAGCCAGACTGACTGACTGTCTGTCTGTACTCCTAGCTCTAGCCAGACTGACTGACTGTCTGTCTGTACTCCTAGCTCTAGCCAGACTGACTGACTGTCTGTCTGTACTCCTAGCTCTAGCCAGACTGACTGACTGTCTGTCTGTACTCCTAGCTCTAGCCAGACTGACTGACTGTCTGTCTGTACTCCTAGCTCTAGCCAGCCTGCAGGCCTGCTGAGAAGGATTTGCTGCTGTTTAATCTAGGAAGGAATTTTTCAGCCAGTATTGAAGTATGATTATGTGTTGATACAGCCATGAGGAGTGACTAAGGCCTCGGGCTTGGGTAGGACTGGGGAAGGGCTTTCACAATACCAGAACTTTGACTTTGATACCAGGTTTAGTACCACAATACTTGATATCAAAATGATACCACAGTCAGAAAACCAAAAGCGCATTAGACAAAGTCACAGAAGGGACATTTTTTGTTGTTGTATGAATGAAACAATTAATTAATAAATTATATTTGACTTTGGTAAAAAAAAATATATTACTAAACAACGACATCAAGGTGTGTGAGGGGGGCTAGGTTGTAGATAGATTGTAGCTTCCACAGTACTGTGTGTGTGTGTGTGTGTGTGTGTGTGTGTGTGTGTGTGTGTGTGTGTGTGTGTGTGTGTGTGTGTGTGTGTGTGTGTGTGTGTGTGTGTGTGTGTGTGTGTGTGTGTGTGTGTGTGTGTGTGTGTGTGTGTAGCCTAGTGGTTAGAGTGTAGGGGCGGCAGGGTAGCCTAGTGGATAGAGTGTAGGGGCGGCAGGGTAGCCTAGTGGATAGAGTGTAGGGGCGGCAGGGTAGCCTAGTGGTTAGAGTGTAGAGGAGGCAGGGTAGCCTAGTGGTTAGAGTGTAGGGGTGGTAGGGTAGTCTAGTGGTTAGAGTGTAGGGGCGGCAGGGTAGCCTAGTGGATAGAGTGTAGAGGCGGCAGGGTAGCCTGGTTAGTGGAGGGTAGCCTAGTGGTTAGAGTGTAGAGGCGGCAGGGTAGCCTAGTGGTTAGAGTGTAGAGGCGGCAGGGTAGCCTAGTGGTTAGAGTGTAGAGGCGGCAGGGTAGCCTAGTGGTTAGAGTGTAGAGGTGGCAGGGTAGCCTAGTGGTTAGAGTGTAGAGGAGGCAGGTAGCCTAGTGGTTAGAGTGTAGAGGAGGCAGGTAGCCTAGTGGTTAGAGTGTAGAGGAGGCAGGTAGCCTAGTGGTTAGAGTGTAGAGGAGGCAGGTAGCCTAGTGGTTAGAGTGTAGAGGAGGCAGGTTGCCTAGTGGTTAGAGTGTAGAGGAGGCAGGTTGCCTAGTGGTTAGAGTGTAGAGGAGGCAGGGTAGCCTAGTGGTTAGAGTGTAGAGGAGGCAGGTAGCCTAGTGGTTAGAGTGTAGAGGAGGCAGGTAGCCTAGTGGTTAGAGTGTAGAGGAGGCAGGTAGCCTAGTGGTTAGAGTGTAGAGGAGGCAGGTAGCCTAGTGGTTAGAGTGTAGAGGAGGCAGGTAGCCTAGTGGTTAGAGTGTAGAGGAGGCAGGTTGCCTAGTGGTTAGAGTGTAGAGGAGGCAGGTTGCCTAGTGGTTAGAGTGTAGAGGAGGCAGGGTAGCCTAGTGGTTAGAGTGTAGAGGAGGCAGGGTAGCCTAGTGGTTAGAGTGTAGAGGAGGCAGGGTAGCCTAGTGGTTAGAGTGTAGAGGCGGCAGGTAGCCTAGTGGTTAGAGTGTAGGGGCGGCAGGTAGCCTAGTGGTTAGAGTGTAGGGGCGGCAGGGTAGCCTAGTGGTTAGAGTGTAGGGGCGGCAGGGTAGTCTAGTGGTTAGAGTGTAGAGGAGGCAGGGTAGCCTAGTGGTTAGAGTGTAGGGGTGGTAGGGTAGTCTAGTGGTTAGAGTGTAGAGGTGGCAGGGTAGCCTAGTGGTTAGAGTGTAGGGGCGGCAGGGTAGCCTAGTGGTTAGAGTGTAGGGGCGGCAGGGTAGCCTAGTGGTTAGAGTGTTGGACTAGTAACCGAAAGGTTACAAGTTCAAATCCCCGAGCTGACAAGGTAAAAATCTGTCGTTCTGCCTCTGAACAAGACAATTAACCCACTGTTCCTAGGCAGAATGTGTTCTTAACTGACTCGCCCAGTTAAATAAAGGTCAAATTTAAAAAATAAGCCCAAACCAGATGGGATGGCGTATCACTGCAGAATGTTTTTGTAGCCATGCTGGTTAAGTGTGCCTTGCATTCTAAATAAATCACCAGGAAAGCACCATCACACCTCCTCCTCCATGCTTCACGGTGGGAACCACACATGCAGAGATCATCCGTTCACCTACTCTGCGTCTCACAAAAACATGGTGGTTGGAACCAAAAGTCTCAAATTTGGACTCATCAGACCAAAGGACAGATTTCCACCGGTCTAGAAGACCAGAGTGGTGCCCTCACCACTGTGTGAATCAGGCCTTCATGGTCAGCAACAGTGATTGAAAACCTTGTGAAGACCTACAGAAAACGTTTGACCTCTGTCATTGCCAACAAAGGGTATATAACAAAGAATTGAGATAAACTTTTGTTATTGACCAAATACTTATTTTCCACCATAATTTGCAAATTAATTAATTAAAATTCCTACAATGTGGTATTCTGGATATTTTTTATTTTATTTTGTCTGTCATAGTTGAAGTGTACCTATGATGAAAATTACAGGCCTCCCTCATCTTTTTAAGTGGGAGAACTTGCACAATTGGTGGCTGACTAAATACTTTTTGCCCCACTGTATATCAGACACCATTATCTGACCATAAACAGTAGCTTAGAGGCTCAAGTGTATCAGACACCATTATGTGACCAGAGACAGTAGCTTAGAGGCTCAAGTATATCAGACACCAAAGCCCGACGGCACACACACACAGTTCTTCCCAGATACTGTATTAGGAGCAAACTTACGTTTCTCATCATCCTCGTGCACTAACGACGCAGCTCTAGACAGAACATCCAATGGAGTTTCCATTCTTCACAACAAACCTGAAAAGAAAGATTTAGATTTAAAATAACTGTAATCTTTATGGATTATGACGAAAATGGACTGCATGCGTACTATAGCGTTTCACGTATAACCATGTGTTATTACTGGGCTAGAACGTGGCTCCAAGCAGGATGCATTATTTACTAGCGTCTCGTGTTAAATAGCTCCAGTGGGAGGCTCATCCTACGCAAAAGATAAAAAGTGATCCTGTATAAATAAAACTATACTAAATATAGGTCACAGTAGTCTCAACAGCACCCTCTAGGGTTAGCACCATGGTATAGCCGGTGTTCAGGAATTTCACATTCTCCTCTGACTGCGAAGCCTCCAATGCAATAATATAGAGGCTTGTGGTTCTAGCTGCCATAGACTTGCACAGTAATGGACTTCTCCCTTAGTACTGCACATGTATGATTTAGGAGCGTGCTTAACTTAAACGTGATACACACTTTTTGCCTGCTGGCTGGCTGGCTGGCTGGCTACGCACTACCACCAGAAAAATAGGGAAGGCTGACCATTATTTAATTTTTTCAAGAATTCAATTAAAATCAGAGACAGAACATATTAAAAGTCAATACATTTTGAAAATGTAAAAAAAAAAGAGAAAAATTATTAGCTAGTTAGCTACCGAGCTACAGTAGGCCGCTTTGCTAGCTAGCGAGCTAGCTAACTTTACATACGGTTTAGCTAAGTTAATTAAATATAATCAGCTAGCTCATTTCCAGCTGTCAGATAGAGTTCCAGTCCATAGCATGGAAAACTTTGAGGAAGCAGAGATAACAGAATTATAAATTATATTTTAATTTGAGTAAAATGAAGCCTATTTTTTTATTTTTTTCCTCATACAGGGAAATGATGGAGTGAGATCTCAATGAACGTCCCAAACCTGAGACTAAGGGAATATCCTGTTTCCCATGGATTAGGTGTACCTATGTTAGCAACAAAATATAAAGTTAAACATCACACACAATGTATAAACCTATTACAATTGGAGCAGGCCAACCCTGCAGGACATCTGCTGGGTGCAGGGTTATGTTTCAGCCCAGCAATGACACACCTGATTCAACTTATCCAATCTAATGAGTTGATAGTTATGTGTTATTGCTGGTCTGGAATAGAAATCTGCTCCCCAAGTCGATCAGGGAACAGTGGAGCAACGTTGGCCACCGCTGGTTTTGGAGTTTTTAGTAATAATAACATCCTACTTGTTACTACTCAAGTATCGTTTACGCTAAGATGTTCAATCTTTACATACGAGTTAGCTCACGTACATTTTGGAGTGTACCGCTAACTAAGCTAGCTGTTTAACATCCGTTACACTAGCTCACATACATTTTGGAGTGTACCGCTAACTAAGCTAGCTGTTTCACATCCGTTACACTAGCTCACATACATTTTGGAGTGTACCGCTAACTAAGCTAGCTGTTTCACATCCGTTACACCAGTTAGCTCACGTACATTTTGGAGTGTACCGCTAACTAAGCTAGCTGTTTCACATCCGTTACACTAGCTCACATACATTTTGGAGTGTACCGCTAACTAAGCTAGCTGTTTCACATCCGTTACACCAGTTAGCTCACGTACATTTTGGAGTGAGGAAATGTTGATACTTTTCAGTGAAGTGTTTACACTCGTTTTAAAATTGTTAAACTATTATTCAAAATTAACTAGTGTCTAATGTTGATTAAATTACATATCAAAATCCTGCAATAAATAAGAGAATGTGATCATTTTATGTGTTGGCGGTTTAGTCTAACTGCACATCTTTATCAGTACAATCCTGCCCTGAGTGGAAGTGTTGAGCTCTTCTCCAACACAATACATCCATGGGGTGGTTAGAGTGTAGAGGTGGCAGGGTAGCCTAGTGGTTAGAGTGTAGAGGTGGCAGGGTAGCCTAGTGGTTAGAGTGTAGAGGTGGCAGGTAGCCTAGTGGTTAGAGTGTAGAGGCGGCAGGGTAGCCTAGTGGTTAGAGTGTAGGGGCGGCAGGGTAGCCTAGTGGTTAGAGTGTAGAGGCGGCAGGGTAGCCTAGTGGTTAGAGTGTAGAGGTGGCAGGGTAGCCTAGTGGTTAGAGTGTAGAGGCGGCAGGGTAGCCTAGTGGTTAGAGTGTAGGGGCGGCAGGGTAGCCTAGTGGTTAGAGTGTAGGGGCGGCAGGGTAGCCTAGTGGTTAGAGTGTAGAGGCGGCAGGGTAGCCTAGTGGTTAGAGTGTAGAGGCGGCAGGGTAGCCTAGTGGTTAGAGTGTAGGGGCGGCAGGGTAGCCTAGTGGTTAGAGTGTAGAGGCGGCAGGGTAGCCTAGTGGTTAGAGTGTAGAGGTGGCAGGGTAGCCTAGTGGTTAGAGTGTAGAGGTGGCAGGGTAGCCTAGTGGTTAGAGTGTAGAGGTGGCAGGGTAGCCTAGTGGTTAGAGTGTAGAGGTGGCAGGTAGCCTAGTGGTTAGAGTGTAGAGGTGGCAGGGTAGCCTAGTGGTTAGAGTGTAGAGGTGGCAAGGTAGCCTAGTGGTTAGAGTGTAGAGGAGGCAGGTAGCCTAGTGGTTAGAGTGTAGAGGAGGCAGGTAGCCTAGTGGTTAGAGTGTAGAGGTGGCAGGGTAGCCTAGTGGTTAGAGTGTAGAGGTGGCAGGTAGCCTAGTGGTTAGAGTGTAGAGGAGGCAGGTAGCCTAGTGGTTAGAGTGTAGTGGTTAGCCTAGTGGTTAGAGTGTAGAGGCGGGGGTAGCCTAGTGGTTAGAGTGTAGGGGTGGCAGGGTAGCCTAGTGGTTAGAGTGTAGAGGCGGCAGGGTAGCCTAGTGGTTAGAGTGTAGAGGTGGCAGGGTAGCCTAGTGGTTAGAGTGTAGAGGTGGCAGGGTAGCCTAGTGGTTAGAGTGTAGAGGTGGCAGGGTAGCCTAGTGGTTAGAGTGTAGAGGTGGCAGGTAGCCTAGTGGTTAGAGTGTAGAGGTGGCAGGGTAGCCTAGTGGTTAGAGTGTAGAGGTGGCAAGGTAGCCTAGTGGTTAGAGTGTAGAGGAGGCAGGTAGCCTAGTGGTTAGAGTGTAGAGGCGGCAGGGTTAGCCTAGTGGTTAGAGTGTAGAGGTGGCAGGGTAGCCTAGTGGTTAGAGTGTAGAGGCAGCAGGGTAGCCTAGTGGTTAGAGTGTAGAGGCGGCAGGGTAGCCTAGTGGTTAGAGTGTAGAGGCAGCAGGGTAGCCTAGTGGTTAGAGCGTTGGACCAGTTACCGGAAGGTTGCAAGTTCAAATCCCTGAGCTGACAAGGTACAAATCTGTCATTCTAAATAAGAATTTGTTCTTAACTGACTTGCCTAGTTAAATAAAGGTTAAAACATAAATAAAATTAGCCTATCCTGCACACTGCTACTACATAGTTGAATATTTTCCTATAAAATGCCTTTATTAAATGTTTTGTCATAGACGTTTTTTTTCAAACAAACATTTTTCCTCGTCTGATGTCCGTGCCTATACCGTGAGTCTCCGGTCCTCCTAATGGTGTTCGAGTCACCAGCCTCCACTGTAGCACGCACTACTCCCGTCGTCTTCTCTCGCTTCCCACACTCAACATTCCTCACCATTCCGAAGATACCTTTCCTGCCTTCGTTTTTTCCCCCTTCTTCGGGAAAACCACTTTGATATAGTCTACACTATCGGACATTACTCTCATGACATTTTCAACGTTACAACTTTTATCCTGTTTCCCATGTATCTAGGAATAGTTAACACAGGAGGGTACATAAACCATGTACAACTTATTATGGTACATGTTCTTCCAAATTAGAACGTTATTTAGCCTACGTATACTAATAATGGTACTCATCGTCTCCCAAGCATTAAATCATTAGTCACACTTACATTTTGCCTTGGGGAAACACACCCCCCCCCTCCTCCTCCTCCTCCTCCTCTACTTTCAGTTGTAAAACAATGTCATTCATGAATTGTCACGCAACAAGCATGCACTGCAGCTTACTAAAGTGTCTCAGCATCGAACTAGTATTATAGTAGGCTGGTCGTGACATGGTACATACCACCTTCCTTAGAGCGCCACTTTGGGATCTTCGGAGTTATATTCGCGCCGATAATAACGCGAACAATCCTGGCTCCGTTTGAATCCACAGAGGGGGGGGGGGGGAAGGAGCAACGGACCAATTTAATTGTTTTGTGTCCGAGGTGAGAGGGAAAAACAATGGCTATGCGGTCCGACAAACAACTTAGGAACTTCGTTGTAAACGAAAAGGGGGAAGAATGTTTGGAATGATAGAATTCTCTTCCTAGCAGGTGGTGAAAGTGGAGAGCGCTCATTGGTCGAGCTCCGCGAAATAATATCGGCATAAATTATGATAATGACATTGCGTCACATCCGTTGCAGGTACAAGACAAGGAAATAATTGCAAATAAACGTTCCCGATGGACGAACGAAGAGGTGGGAGGGAAGATGGCGGAAGTGGATGCGGAGTTCGAATCGAGTAGCGCGTCGAGTAATAATTGGTGAAGACGAATGTTCTGAATGGACAACAAAGTAATATCGAAAACTGGAACAAAACGGAAATTGTCTGAAATTGGAGTGAAGGAAACGTGTGTTGTGAATGATAATTAATCGCTTCTTGTTGGGATGCGTGTGGAAACCTTTTTGAGGTGAAGATACTCGCTGGTTGAATGGAGGAAAAATAAGAATGTCAGTCCTGTTATTTTTTATATATATATATATAAAGAGCAAATACTTACGTGAAGCTTGGTTATGTAAGTTACGCTGTAAGAGCTTTCATCCCCAAACCATTGCAGTGTAAGAATTGTAAAGGATTTGACAATGTTTTCAAGTGTGTGTGTGTGTGTGTGTGTGTGTGTGCGCGCAGACGAACTGAGTACACTGAAGGAACGGTGTGTAGAAGGACGACAGTGTTGTAATTGTGGTGGGGGATCATGATACTGAGTTCCTGGAGTGCCCTTGTAAGGGGGAAGGAGATTGAGGTCAATCGAATGAGATGAAAAATAATCGAGAAAACAAGTGATGGTGCTGGACACACCACAGCCTGTAGTAAATGTTTGCTGCCACACAAAAAAAATGCCCTGTGTGTTAAGGATTATTGCCACAGTTAATCTGTACAGCACAAGACTCAAATAGGTCTTGTGGCTGATATTATTGTGGCTGAGGCAGAATAGTTTTTGCCACGTATGGATTTTATATTTTAAGACTTGTGTAGAGGATTGCTAATTCTTATGTAGGTGACATTACTGCTATTGCATTGTTATAACTGAGACAACACATAACGTATTTTCATAGTAAAACAGGTTGGGCCCCATACAGGATACTCCTAGCCACAGGTGCTGGCCGGGAGTTCGGCCATAACTCCTCTGAAGATAGGGACGCACACACATACAATACACACTAACTGCCGAGGACACACAGATAAGACATACACCCACACATTGGGAAGAAGAGACACAGCCTTGACTTGCAGACAAACTAGCACACACACATAATCTCCCTCCCAGCCGAACATTGTGTGACTGAAGATAGCGCACACACCAGATCCCCTTTTCAGCTGAACATGATGTGACGACCAAGAACAGGCATGGCAGGACTCTACGATGAAGGACAGACAACAGAGCCAATGCCGGACGACTACACCCCAGCCTGATCCAATCCGAAGATCCGATCTCCTAGAAATCAACCTACTTTCTGTTGTGTATATGATGCTTGTACTCACTGTTAGTGGTGCCTTTTCTGCTAGTCTCTGATGAGCTAACAGAGGAGCCCGTATATACGTGTACCAGATATCTTTACTCTGAATAAACCTGTCGCTTGTCATACAATCTACCACCTTGTCTGAATCGATCCTTAACCGGCTCATCCTTCTACATAACCTTTTATCAACACCACCTATGACTTCCCACATGGCAGATTCTTGTCATTAGCTCTTCGACCGTTCAGAAACACAACACACTGCATTCTGCCCCATTGTTTTCAGTGTCAGCTAACCCGTCTATCATGTGGGAAACCGTTTGAGTTAAGTGCAGTGGGGGGGTGGAGAGACAGTGATACTGAGAACCAAGGTGATCATTTGACATTTTACAAAGATATGAGTGACAGTTTCTTTCATTCTCTTTTTAAGTGCACTAAAAAGTAACTTAACACCCTACATCATTGTGGGTGACACAAAATGTGCCGAGATGTTATCCAAGGGGAGTATTCAGTCTGCCAAACAACATTTTAGATTGGTGAGAGTTTCTATTCGTCAAATTCAGATAGGTGCTTCCTGGTGCCGGATTTTCCCATTTTGGTTTCAATTATTTTGTTTTGACATGAAATGCATTGTGGGTTGACACAGAATAAAACAATAAGTTCCATGATGGTATTGACTGTCCATTACTGCTCATCACATATTACAAGTAATGTGAATAAATTATGGCTATGGTATTTCTGCTGTTTTAGGTCTATATGATAACTTTAATATTTGAATTCCAAGTCATCTCATCTCTATAGAGCTGCTGTCTGACAAAAAAAAAAACTATTTTTGTAGTTCATACTTTTATGACTGCTGAATACCAACGATCAATCACAGGTAGAAATACCTGGCAAAGCAGCTATCACGTGTTCGTCTGTCTCTCCCATGTCTGCACCACACAGACCAGACAAGTAGGCGTGCAATGGATTCTGGTACACTGAAGAAAAATATACAACGCAACATATAAGATGTTGGTCCCATGTTTCTTGAGCTGAAAGTAAAATATCCCTGAGATGCACAAAAAGCCTATTTCTTTCAAATTTTGTGCACAAATTTGTTTGTGAGCAAGATAATCCATCCACCTGACAGATGTGGCATATCAACTGATTAAACACCATGATCATTACACAGGTGCACCTTGTGCTGGGAGACAAAAAAAGAAAAGGGCCACTTTAAAAATGTGCAGTTTAGTCACAACACAATGCCACAGATGTCAAGTTGAGGGAACGTGCTGATTGCAAGAATGTTCACCGGAGCTGTTGTCATAGAATTGAATGTTCACCGGAGCTGTTGTCATAGAATTGAATGTTCATTTGTCTCACCATAAGCCGCCTCCAACCAAAATTTCAGTTAAAAATCGATCAGCACTCCCGGTTTTGTTCTGTTTGACGGAACGTCTGTAACTAAAAAAAAGTTTGGTTTGGCAGAATGAATACACCCCAGGTAATGGCCGATTTAAAAACGGTCAACAGACCCTATAGACATGTAGATTAAAACGGTCAACAGACCCTATAGACATGTAGATTAAAACGGTCAACAGACCCTATAGACATGTAGATTAAAACGGTCAACAGACCCTATAGACATGTAGATTAAGACAGGGAAATGGGGCTTCAATTTTTTTTTTAAAGGACCTCTTTGTGTAACTGGGTTATATTCAGTTAGGTGAAACATTCACAACGCTGCAGGTAAAAAATTATAACAATTCCCTATTGTGCATGACAGAGTATCGTATACATGTTGTGCACAACACATTTCTATCTAAAACGTTCTGTGATGTTGCATCCTCTTGAACAATGCCCCCAAGGGGAACAGGTTGGTAATATCAGTTCATCCAGGCAGAAAGGAACTGTACAGTATATAGCCATTTATAAAAAACGGGGTGGTTCGAGCCCTGAATGCTGATTGGCTGAAAGCCGTAGTATATCAGACCGTATACCACGGGTATGACAAAACATGTATTTTTTACTGCTCTAATTACATTGGTAACCAGTTATATTTAAGCAATAAGGCACCTCGGGGAGGTTGTGATATATGGCCAATATACCACGGCTAAGGGCTGTGTCCAGGCACTCCACGTTGCGTCGTTCGTACGTACGTAAGAACAGCCCTTAGCCGTGGTATATTGGCCATATACCACAAACTCCAGAGGTGCCTTATTGCTTAAATATAACTGGGATGATCAAGGCTTCTTCATTCTCCAGCCCTTCCACATCTTCTGGAGCTTCTTGGTGCTGTAGGACAGAGATTTCAGCAGCCCTGTATGAGGAGAACACAGTCAGGTAGACCTGTACATCTACCCTGTATGATGTATGTGTACTTAGTGTTGATATCCTCAAATTAATTCAAATATATAATAGAAGCAAACTATTCATTTTTTTTTTTTTTACCAGCCGTGGCGATTCCTTTGGCGGTCTGAGTTATGCTTGACGACTTCACTATAGACGATATCCCTGTAGGAAAGAAACAGAAGAGTCTGGGTCAATGATTTATATATACACACACATACACTAGATGACTGGTAGAGGGCACTGTTTTGAAACCAACACCCCCCCATCTTGGTACTCCCTTCACCGTTGTAAAAACATATTTTGAAAGCATGAATGTATTAAGAGTAAACATTCACCCACTTTGAATGTTATATTGTCTTTTTGTGCATCTCTGAGCGGATGTTCCATCCATTTCCTGGGTCATTTCCTGGGTATCGGAGCGATTGCAATTCATGCAGGCAGAAATTCGGGCCGGTGTGACGTAGCATCGCGATAAACTTCAACAGAGTGATGACTGAAGTGAAAGAGATACCTCTGATATCAATGCAAAATTGACAGAAAAATTGTTTATTGAATCTCAAGTCAATAGGATTGTTTATAGGAATACGACTTTTAGATCGCGAAAACGTCTATCAATACATGTCAGATTTAATACCGGCCGATGTCATAACGCGGGAGGTTCTTCTCTCGAATGAGCCATTGATCATAGCTAGCTAGCTAGCTAGCTAGCCAGGCCATAGAGAGCGCATTGCATTGTGGGGTTTTGTAGTCGACTTGAGCTGCAACAGCTTTTCCCAACGATTTCCACGTGTTGCTACCAACCTTATTATAAACGACAACATGAAACATTTGTTCGCAAAAAAAAATACTGTTCTCACCTATTAGTGTTATGTGACACTAAAATAGAGGAACGCGTGGATTTGTGGATCAGGGTGGGATTCTCCTTTAAGGTCTACATTCATTCCACGTTTACACACCTAAATGCATACTTTTAAATTATATTATGCGCGCTAAACATTTTTTTTTTTATCTAAACATTTTTTTTAAATTACTCACATTATTGGACCCACTACAACAACAAAAATACATGTAATTTTGCCCTTGAAACATTTAATACTGTTGAATTCCATGTATTCCTATGGAGGACTGGTCCTACTGAGGAGAGCCAATATGGCCGACTGGTGGCTTCAAAGCCTCTCATTGGCCAATACAGAGCAATCCAGGGTTTATATAATAATAATAATAATAAATGCCATTTAGCAGACACTTTTATCCAAAGCGACTTACAGTCATGTGTGCATACATTATATACAGTCAGAAGTTTACATACACCTTAGCCAAATACATTTAAAAACATAGTTTTTCACAATTCCTGACATTTAATCCTCGTAAAAAAGATTCCCTGTTTTAGGTCAGTTAGGATCGCCACTTTATTTTAAGAATGTGAAATGTAAGAATAATAGTAGAGAGAATTATTTATTTCAGCTTGTATTTCTTTCATCACATTCCCAGTGGGTCAGAAGTTTACATACAGTCGTGGCCAAAAGTTTTGAGAATGACACAAATATTCATTTCCACAAAGTTTGCTGCTTCAGTGTCTTTAGATATTTTTGTCAGATGTTACTATGGATACTGAAGTATAATTACAAGCATTTCATAAGTGTCAAAGGCTTTTATTAACAATTACATGAAGTTGATGCAAAGAGTCAATATTTGTAGTGTTGACCCTCTTTTTCAAGACCTCTGCAATCCGCCCTGGCATGCTGTCAATTAACTTCTGGGCCACATCCTGACTGATGGCAGCCCATTCCTGCATAATCAATGCTTGGAGTTTGTCAGAATTTGTGGGGTTTTATTTGTCCACCCGCCTCTTGAGGATTGACCACAAGTTCTCAATGGGATTAAGGTCTGGGAAGTTCTGGCCATGGACCCAAAATATAGTGATCACTTTTGCCTTATGGAAAGGTGCTCCATCATGCTGGAAAAGGCATTGTTCGTCACCAAACTGTTCCTGGATGGTTGGGAGAAGTTGCTCTCGGAGAATGTGTTGGTACCATTCTTTATTCATGGCTGTGTTCTTAGGCAAAGTTGTGAGTGGGCCCAGTCCCTTGGCTGAGAAGCAACCCCACACATGAATGGTCTCAGGATGCTTTACTGTTCACATGACACAGGACTAATGGTAGTGCTCACCTTGTCTTCTCCAGACAAGCTTTTTTCCAGATGCCCCAAACAATCGGAAAGGGGATTCAGAGAAAATTACTTTACCCCAGTCCTCAGCAGTCCAATCCCTGTACCTTTTGCAGACTATCAGTCTGTCCCTGATGTTTTTCCTGGAGAGAAGTGGCTTCTTTGCTGCCCTTCTTGACACAAGGCCATCCTCCAAAAGTCTTTGCTGGACTTTCTTGGGCGCCCTGAAGCCTTCTTCACAATAATTGAACCGCTCTCCTTGAAGTTCTTGATGATCCAATAAATGGTTGATTTCGGTGCAATCTTACTGGCAGCAATATCCTTGCCTGTGAAGCCCTTTTTGTGATGACGGCACGTTTCCTTGCAGGTAACCATGGTTGACAGAAGAAGAACAATGATTCCAAGCACCACCCTCCCTTTGAAGCTCCCAGTCTGTCATTCAAACTCAATCAGCATTCCAGAGTGATCTCCACCCGGCACAGCCAGAAGAGGACTGGCCACCCCACATATGCGCTCTCTAATTCTCACTTTCTTTCTCTCTCTCGGAGGACCTGAGCCCTAGGACCATGCCCCAGGACTACCTGACATGACTCCTTGCTGTCCCCAGTCCACCTGACCGTGCTGCTGCTCCAGTTTCAACTGTTCTGCCTTATTATTATTCAACCATGATGGTCATTTATGAACATTTGAACATCTTGGCCATGTTCTGTTATAATCTCCACCCAGCACAGCCAGGTTCCTCTCTAGGTTTCTTCCTAGGTTTTGGCCTTTCTAGGGAGTTTTTCCTAGCCACCGTGCTTCTACACCTGCATTGCTTGCCGTTTGGGGTTTTAGGCTGGGTTTCTGTACAGCACTTTGAGATATCAGCTGATGTACGAAGGGCTATATAAATAAATTTGATCTCCAGCCTTGTCAACACACCTGTGTTAACGAGAGAATCACTGACATGATGTAAGCTGGTCCTTTTGTAGAAGAAAAAGAAACGCACACCTATTTAGACGAGGTGCTGGCTAGCGGAGTAGAAAACTTGAAAATAAAGAAGAGCCGCACTCTAGGACCTCAGATGCAAAAATGTAATTTGAAAATTGCACCCAAGGATGAACCAGACTTGTGGAGGTTGACAATTGTTTTTCTGAGGTCTTGGCTGATTTCTTTATATTTTCCCATTTGCTCACATTGTATATAGACTTGTTTATACTGTATTATTGACTGTATGTTTGTTTTACTCCATGTGTAACTCTGTGTCGTTGTATCTGTCGAACTGCTTTGCTTTATCTTGGCCAGGTCGCAATTGTAAATGAGAACTTGTTCTCAACTTGCCTACCTGGTTAAATAAAGGTGAAATAAATAAAATAAATAAATCAAAAAGCAAAGAGGCACTGAGTTTGAAGGTAGGCCTTGAAATACATCCACAGGTACACCTCCAATTGACTCAAATTATGTCAATTAGCCTATCAGAAGCTTCTAAAGCCATGACATTTTATGCAATTTTCCAAGCTGTTTAAAGACAGTGAACTTAGTGTAGGTAAACTTCTAACCCACTGGAATTGTGATACAGTGAATTATAAGTGAAATAATCTGTCTGTAAACAATTGTTGGAAAAATGAATTGTCATGCAAAGTAGATGTCCTAACTGACTTGCCAAAACTATAGTTTGTTAACAAGAAATTTGTAGAGTGGTTGAAAAATGAGTTTTAATGACTCCATCCTAAGTGTATGTAAACTTCCCACTTCAACAGTAGATCATACATCATGTACATCATTAGTCATATATATTGTACATTAGTTATTATTATAGTCATTAGGTTTAGCAGCACCAGCTGTCAGATCGATTCACCCCTTGTTTCATCGCCTTGCCCGGGATTCGAACCGGCAACCTTTGGCTACCTCAGCCACTGAACTACATACCTTGCTGCACCACAGAACCGCAGTCTGGGTCCTGGGCCACCTGTAGTAGTATCTCCTCCACGTCCCTGTTCTTCCCAGGCGGGTCCACCAGTCGTGTGATCCTCTGCTGCAGGGTCCTGGGGAGGGCCATCAGCTGGACAAACTGACCCTCTGGACTCTTATCCACCTGGAAAAGGTACACATATTACACACCTAGAACATACACACGTTAGGGGGTCCTGTGGAGGGGCGTCGTCAGCTGGTTAGGGGGCCCTGGGGAGGGGCGTCAGCTGGTTAGGGGGCCCTGGGGAGGGGCGTCAGCTGGTTAGGGGGCCCTGGGGAGGGGCGTCAGCTGGTTAGGGGGCCCTGGGGAGGGGCGTCAGCTGGTTAGGGGGCCCTGGGGAGGGGCGTCAGCTGGTTAGGGGCCCTGGGGAGGGGCGTCAGCTGGTTAGGGGCCCCTGGGGAGGAGCGTCAGCTGGTTAGGGGGCCCTGGGGAGGGGCGTCAGCTGGTTAGGGGGCCCTGGGGAGGGGCGTCAGCTGGTTAGGGGCCCTGGGGAGGGGCGTCAGCTGGTTAGGGGCCCTGGGAAGGGGCGTCAGCTGGTTAGGGGCCCTGGGGGAGGGGCGTCAGCTGGACAAACTGACCCTCCAGACTTAAACACACCTACAGGAGGGTATCTCTCCAGGAACAGGGTTGGAGTTAAAACCTACAGGAGGGTAGCTCTCCAGGAACAGGGTTGGAGTTAAAACCTACAGGAGGGTAGCTCTCCAGGAACAGGGTTGGAGTTAAAACCCTACAGGAGGGTATCTCTCCAGGAACAGGGTTGGAGGTAAAACCTACAGGAGGGTATCTCTCCAGGAACAGGGTTGAAGAGCCCTGATATAGAATGTATACACATTATCATATGAACACATTTGGGATGGAGGCCAGACCTGCGTTTCTCACCTCCTGCCTCCCCTGCTGAGGCTTGTGTGGTGCACACACACACACACACACGCACACACGCACACACGCACACACGCACACACGCACACACGCACACACTTCCAGTTTCCCCTGTTGAGGCCCACACACACTCACCTCCAGTTTCCCCTGCTAAGGCCCACACACACCACACACACACACACTTCTCACCTCCAGTTTCCCCTGTTGAGGCTTGTACACCACCTGTGGACACTCTTGAAGAATATTGTTGTAGAGGATGCGGAAGTGCTGGACGTTTTCCTTGACAATGTTAGCCACCTTGGACCGGTCTTCTCCAATCACCATCCTGAAATCCCCTTGGGTGGGACAACAGACAGTTTCACAACCAATCAGCAGAACAGTTACACGAATAACCAATATTCTCCACCCTTCTCACCATGTGTGCGTTTTCACTCCCTGTCATGGATTTAAAAAGCATTTGATTGGTGTAAGCATTGCGTGGAGGGAGTTGCCACCATTTTTAAAAGCATATAAATGAAGTGTTCAAGGTGAATTGGGACGTAACACGGGGCTAGAATTAAAGGGGCGGCAGGTAGCCTAGTGGTTAGAGTGTAGAGGCGGCAGGGTTAGCCTAGTGGTTAGAGTGTAGAGGCGGCAGGGTTAGCCTAGTGGTTAGAGTGTAGAGGCGGCAGGGTAGCCTAGTGGTTAGAGTGTAGAGGCGGCAGGGTAGCCTAGTGGTTAGAGTGTAGAGGCGGCAGGGTAGCCTAGTGGTTAGAGTGTAGAGGCGGCAGGGTAGCCTAGTGGTTAGAGCGTTGGACTAGTAACCGGAAGGTTGCAAGTTCAAATCCCCGAGCTGACAAGGTACAAATCTGTCGTTCTGCCCCTGAACAGGCAGTTAAACCCACTGTTCAGAGGCAGTCATTGAAAATAAGAATTTGTTCTTAACTGACTTGCCTAGTTAAATAAAGGTCAAATAAAATAAAATAAATAAAAAGCATTCGTATACTAGCATGAGTTTGGTCCTTAGTAGAACTCGGCTCGGTGACAAACGTGTCTGTGCCTCGGAAAACCAGAAAAAAAATATGGCTCTTTGTCCCGCTTCATACAACATAACATGTCCTCAAAATAGAATTACATCAAAGATTCAACATTAGTTACATACTTCTTGTTTACGTTTTTGCCGAGGTCAATTTGACATCTAACTAAGATGTTCGGCGCAGTATTTCTCAAGTGAAAAAACGTACATGAAAACATGTCGTCTCTCGTCGAATGACAAAAAAACAAAAAACACTTAATTGAAGAATCCTTACTGTTGACCAATCACTGAAGAAGGGTAGTAAGACTTCAGCTACCGAACTTTCAGCTCTGCCTCACTAAAAACAAAACTGTGTGCTCAAACAAACTGGGGGAAAAACACTAAAACACTAAAACTAACAGAAACGTACCACCATTTTGACGGTGAAGCATAACAGAAATGTTACACTAGTCAACAGCTTAGGGAGAAAAAGGAAAAGAAACTAATTGTGCTTCATTGACTTTGCAGATAGCAGTTACTTTAAAAATGTTTACTTTCGGTGATAGGTGTTTGTTTACGTTATTTAAAATTAAGTAATGGTACGTTGCCCCTAAATAATTAAAATGTAACTAAAAAAGTCTAGTCACCGGCGTAGGAGAGCCCAGCAATCTGCAGGAGTAGGTCCTCTTCAGAGAAGCTCTCAGGCAGCATGAGGAAGGAGGCAGTCACAGCACTCTTCAGATTCCCCACCAACGCAGCACGCATCTTCCCGTTTTCACCCTGCACTAAGATCTTCACCTACACAACAATAACACAGTCAGCTTCCTGTCCTCACCCTGCACTAGAATCTTCACCTACACAACAATAACACAGTCAGCTTCCTGTTCTCACCCTGCACAACAATAACATAGTCAGCTTCCTGTTCCCACCCTGCACTAGATAGTCAGCCTCCTGTCCTCACCCTGCACTAGATAGTCAGCCTCCTGTCCTCACCCTGCACTAAGATCTTCACCTACACAATAACATAGTCAGCTTCCTGTTCTCACCCTGCACTAGATAGTCAGCCTCCTGTCCTCACCCTGCACTAGATAGTCAGCCTCCTGTCCTCACCCTGCACTAGATAGTCAGCCTCCTGTCCTCACCCTGCACTAGATAGTCAGCTTCCTGTTCTCACCCTGCACTAGATAGTCAGCTTCCTGTTCTCACCCTGCACTAGATAGTCAGCTTCCTGTTCTCACCCTGCACTAGATAGTCAGCCTCCTGTCCTCACCCTGCACTAGATAGTCAGCTTCCTGTCCTCACCCTGCACTAGATAGTCAGCCTCCTGTCCTCACCCTGCACTAAGATCTTCACCTACACAATAACATAGTCAGCTTCCTGTTCTCACCCTGCACTAGAATCTTCACCTACACAACAATAACATAGTCAGCTTCCCGTCCTCACCCTGCAATAGGATCTTCACCTACACAACAATAACATAGTCAGCTTCCTGTTCTCACCCTGCACAACAATAACATAGTCAGCTTCCTGTCCTCACCCTGCACTAGAATCTTCACCTACACAACAATAACATAGTCAGCTTCCTGTTCTCACCCTGCACAACAATAACATAGTCAGCTTCCTGTCCTCACCCTGCACTAGAATCTTCACCTACACAACAATAACATAGTCAGCTTCCTGTCCTCACCCTGCACTAGAATCTTCACCTACACAACAATAACATAGTCAGCTTCCTGTCCTCACCCTGCACTAGAATCTTCACCTACACAACAATAACATAGTCAGCTTCCTGTCCTCACCCTGCACTAGAATCTTCACCTACACAACAATAACACAGTCAGCTTCCTGTCCTCACCCTGCACTAGAATCTTCACAACAATAACATAGTCAGCTTCCTGTCCTCACCCTGCACTAGATAGTCAGCTTCCTGTCCTCACCCTGCACTAGATAGTCAGCTTCCTGTCCCACCCTGCACTAGATAGTCAGCTTCCTGTCCCACCCTGCACTAGATAGTCAGCTTCCTGTCCCACCCTGCACTAGATAGTCAGCTTCCTGTCCCACCCTGCACTAGATAGTCAGCTTCCTGTCCCACCCTGCACTAGATAGTCAGCTTCCTGTCCCCACCCTGCACTAGATAGTCAGCTTCCTGTTCCCACCCTGCACTAGATAGTCAGCTTCCTGTTCTCACCCTGCACTAGAATCTTCACCTACACAACAATAACACAGTCAGCTTCCTGTCCTCACCCTGCACTAGAATCTTCACCTACACAACAATAACACAGTCAGCTTCCTGTCCTCACCCTGCACTAGAATCTTCACCTACACAACAATAACATAGTCAGCTTCCTGTCCTCACCCTGCACTAGATAGTCAGCTTCCTGTCCTCACCCTGCACTAGATAGTCAGCTTCCTGTCCTCACCCTGCACTAGATAGTCAGCTTCCTGTCCTCACCCTGCACTAGATAGTCAGCTTCCTGTCCTCACCCTGCACTAGATATCAGCTTCCTGTCCTCACCCTGCACTAGATAGTCAGCTTCCTGTCCTCACCCTGCACTAGATAGTCAGCTTCACCCTGCACTAGATAGTCAGCTTCCTGTCCTCACCCTGCACTAGATAGTCAGCTTCCTGTCCTCACCCTGCACTAGATAGTCAGCTTCCTGTCCTCACCCTGCACTAGATAGTCAGCTTCCTGTCCTCACCCTGCACTAGATAGTCAGCTTCCTGTCCTCACCCTGCACTAGATAGTCAGCTTCCTGTCCTCACCCTGCACTAGATAGTCAGCTTCCTGTCCTCACCCTGCACTAGATAGTCAGCTTCCTGTCCTCACCCTGCACTAGATAGTCAGCTTCCTGTCCTCACCCTGCACTAGATAGTCAGCTTCCTGTCCTCACCCTGCACTAGGATCTTCACCTACACAATAACATAGTCAGCTTCCTGTCCTCACCCTGCACTAGGATCTTCACCTACACAACAATAACATAGTCAGCTTCCTGTCCTCACCCTGCACTATAGTCAGCTTCCTGTCCTCACCCTGCACTAGATAGTCAGCTTCCTGTCCTCACCCTGCACTAGGATCTTCACCTACACAATAACATAGTCAGCTTCCTGTCCTCACCCTGCACTAGTTAGTCAGCTTCCTGTTCTCACCCTGCACAGCAGTCAGGTACCAAAACCATGGTGCACGACTGAATTGCAACTAAACTTATAGTTCCATCGCCTGGTTGTATTTGTGATCACATGACCAACATCATGGTTATGTACATGCTCTAGGGCGCAGTCGCCTCTACCACAGGGACCAACACCTACTGGTTTGTGCAGTCTGCCAGCAATATACATGGTCTTCCAGTGGAGCAGGTCGTCAATCAGAGAGTCAGTACTGATCACGCCATACTTCATTATCTGTCGAGAGAGAGAGAAGACCTTTAGGTTATAGAGCCAGATTAAAACAAGATGTTGGATTGGTGCAGTGCAATGTGTTGTTTTATTGGGTCTGCCATAGTAGCATGGTGCCCCTGGAGCACATTAGGCTGAAGTGCCTTGCTCAAGGGCACATTTTCTATATTGTAGAAACCTCATCCCCAGACTATTGCACACAGCGCATATAAACCTGGGACATCAACCATTCTGAACTGGCCTTAGTAGGAGTGACTATAGAATTACAGTGGGGTAAAAAAGTATTTAGTCAGCCACCAATTGTGCATGTTCTCCCACTTAAAAAGATGAGAGACGCCTGTAATTTTCATCTTAGGTACACTAGAACTACGACAGACAAAATTAGAAAAAAAATCCAGAAAATCACATTGTAGGATTTTTAATGAATTTATTTGCAAATTATGGTGTAAAATAAGTATTTCGGCCCTGCAGACGCTCGGCCCTGCAGACGCTCGGCCCTGCAGACGCTCGGCCCTGCAGACGCTCGGCCCTGCAGACGCTCGGCCCTGCAGACGCTCGGCCCTGCAGACGCTCGGCCCTGCAGACGCTCGGCCCTGCAGACGGCCCTGCAGACGCTCGGATGTCAATGGGGATGTGGATGGGAATGTGGATGGGGATGGGGATGTGGATGGGTAATGTTGATAGGGATGGGGATGTGGATGGGTAATGTTGATAGGGATGGGGATGTGGATGGGTAATGTTGATAGGGATGGGGATGTGGATGGGAATGTGGATGGGGATGGGGATGTGCTCCACGATCAGCTCCTCCGTCGAACTGACGTCGGAGGGAATACCTAAAACATACAGGCTTACCCTTCCATCCACAGGTACTAAGGTGTTGTAGTACACCCCAGCCCCGTGTTCTTCCTGTATCCTGCTGATCTTCCTAGGACCCAGGAACTTCAATACAGAATAGTGTTTCCTGTTCTGCATCAGGTTCATGGTATGCCAGGTGACTGGATCGTCGACAGCGAACACAAAATCCAGCATGTTTTTCTGGGAGGAGGAGAAGAGATGCTCTTGTCAGTTATATTGTTAAAGGGCTAGACTATAGTTTTAATAAAAGCCCAGTCCTGATGTGTCACAAGGTGGGTTGGGACTGTCACGGTTGCATTGCAGTCCAGACAAAGCAGAATATCCAGAGGAAAAATGTTGTTTTTGAATTGTAGCTGCTGGATAACTCTGCATTGACACTGTTAAGGGATTTTTAATCAATAATGACTAATTATGTAACATTTCAATCAGGACTGACTAATCAGAATACTAGTTTATGTTACTGTATAGATGTATGAATTTTATTTTAATCCTAGTACTGAATATAATGTGTGTAATTATATAATCAAGAATTAGAACAATGACTGTCTGTTCCTTGGTAGAAATGAATGAACTTATCGTCAGACTGGCTGGAATGCTCATCTACACAGGAAGACCTTGGCTCATAAATTATATTAAATTGGAAGGGAGACGATGTGGGAAGGCTTGAGATACTGCCTTTGTACCAGGGTGGGTGAAGAGACGGGACAGTTAGAAAACTAATGACGTCATTTTCAGTTTATAACCTGTGGTAAACTGTATCGTGTTTAGTACTCTCGAGAATAAACGCTGCTGATTGATTTTGAGACTGGTCTCTGTCCATTTTATGCAACTAAGAGTCTTACAAATTCCTGGAAGTGGACAGAGTGTTTAATTTAATTGGGTATTAAAACATGTAGGAATTTAATTCCAGTAACATATATTCATTGATCAATGTTATGTTACACACACATTGTATTTCAACAACTGCGGTATTGATGTCTACCATACATGACCAAAAGTATGTGGACACCTGTTCATCGAACATCTCATTCCAAAATCATGGGCATTAATATGGAGATGGTCCCCCCCCCTTGCTACTATAACAGCCTCCACTCTTCTGGGAAGGCTTTCCACTAGATGTTGGAACATTGCTGCTATAACAGCCTCCACTCTTCTGGGAAGGCTTTCCACTAGATGTTGGAACATTGCTGCTATAACAGCCTCCACTCTTCTGGGAAGGCTTTCCACTAGATGTTGGAACATTGCTGCTATAACAGCCTCTACTCTTCTGGGAAGGCTTTCCACTAGATGTTGGAACATTGCTGCTATAACAGCCTCCACTCTTCTGGGAAGGCTTTCACTAGATGTTGGAACATTGCTGAGGGGGATTTGCTTCTATTCAGCCACAAGAGCATTAGTGAGGTCGGGTACTGATGTTGGGCGATTAGGCCTGGCTCGCAGTCAGCGATCCAATTCATCCCAACGGTGTTCAATGGGGTTGAGGTCAGGGCTCTGTGCAGGCCAGTCAAGTTCTTCCACACCGATCTCAACAAACTATTTCTGTATGGGCCTCGCTTTTAGTGTGGGGGAATTATCATGCTGAAACAGGAAAGGGCCTTCTCCAAACTTTTGCCACAAAGTTGGAAGCACAGAATCATCTAGAATGGCATTGTATGCTGTAGCATTAAGATTTCCCTTCACTGGAACTAAGGGGCCCGAACCATGATAAACAGCCCCAGACCATTATTATTCCTCATCCACCAAACTTTACAGTTGGCACTACGCATCGGGACAGGTAGCATTCTATTGAGGCATGTAGCGTTCTCCTGGAATCCGCCAAAACCTAGATGCGTCTAGAGTGAGTGATTCATCACGCCAAAGTCCATTGGCGGCGAGCTTAACGCCAGTCCTGCCGACGCTTGGCATTGTGATCTTAGCCTTGTAGTGAGTGTTGCAACCGAGGACAGACTTGTTTTTCTTTTACACACTACGCCTGCTGATGCGTTGTTGCTCCTAGACGTTGCCATCTCACAATAACAGCACTTACAGTTGACCGGGGGGCAGCTCTAGCAGGGCAGAAATGTAACTTGTTGTAAAGGTGGCATCTTATGACAGTCCCACATAGAAAGTCACTGAGCTCTTCAGTACAGCCATTCTACTGCCAAAGTTTGTCTATGGAGATTGCATGGCCGTGTGCTCGATTGTATACACCTGTCAGAAACGGGTGTGGCTGAAATAGCCAAATACACTAATTTGAAGAGGTGTCCACATACTTTTGTGTGTGTATATATATATATATATATAGTACATTTATGCGCTCGTGCTAGTCGTGCATGTTGTCCTCTTAAAGTTTGGCATGACAGACGATTCCATAAATTGGCAAGAGAGCACACTGGCACCCAGGCGTCCTAGCCTACTGCCGAAGTCTGTATCATTTCGTCTAATGCCATGCATATACTAAAGAATATATTATGTCTCACGACTTACCCCCATTTGACCTTGGCTAGTTCCATTTTGTTTGAATACTCCAGACCCATAGGCAAAAGCGAGGCTGATGTCTTGAGGGAACTGCGACAGTATTCTTCGGTAGAGCACACTGGTGTTCTGCAGAGCTGGAAGCGTCATGATTGCAATGCGCTTTCATATAAATGGAGCTACAACAAGACTGAGAATGACATTTCAGCCAATTTAGCTAACCGGCCATTGCAAAGTATATTCACCGGCTCCGCTATTTCTTATCTAATAATTACAAACACGAGAAAAGTGAAGCAGCAAACGGTCACATAAGCCTACGCAATAGCATGGCACAGAATTTCTCTTTGACCATGGTTCCTGACTTTAATACATAGCTAGATGTGCCAATATTATCTGCACGTTTGTTGTTTTTTTCGTCATCAACACTAAGAAAGTACATCCGGGTTACGGAATTTCAGAAACGTTCTAAATAAAAGTGCCCCACGTAATTGTAGAAAAGTGTCAATACCTGAATTTATTCATGATGTGAAAAATAATTATCTAAACATTAACATTAATTAGTCACATGTGTTCATATTTAAGTGACATTCGGGGTTTTCAAACATGTTCCAAGGTCAAATAAATGCCCCCAGTGCTAATCACTGTGATTGAAATAGGTGCTACAGTAAAAGTGTTGTAGAATGTATATATGGTGTCATTTCATGGGGTGTTGAATAATACAGAATGTTGCTTGCCTTTTACTCCACCCAATTCAATGGGCACATTCTGAATCATTGTATATGGAATACAGAGGAAGGAGTAGGCAGCGATTGTAAGGAGGTGAGGAAGGAGGAGGGGGTGGTAAAGGAGGTGGTGGTGAGGAAGGAGGTGGTGAAGAAGGAGGTGGTGAGGAAGGAGGTGGTGAAGAAGGAGGTGAGGAAGGAGGAGGTGGTGAGGAAGGAGGTGGTGAAGAAGGAGATGATGAAGAAGGAGGTGTGACGTTGTTGTCTGTGGTGATAGAGTTAACTGTGGAGTTGAAAATGAATAGGCTTAGAACAAAACGTATAAGATCTCCCAAGCCTGTGTTTACCATATACTTTATTTTGGGCGTTTATCCAAACACAACATTCATTATTCCCACATTTTGTCCAACGACGGCGGAGTTCGTGCCTATTATTATTTCTCTATACATCTCAAGCAAACTGGAAACAAATTAAAACCGTGATAAGATCTGTAAGAAACAAGAAACCATTTTAAGCGAAGCACCGGTCATGTACATAACAGACAATTACATTAAAAACATATCCATTTCTCAATGTGCAATATTTTTTATCTTATATAAAGTAGTGATTTTATTCCGTTTAGATTTTTCCCTGATGTAATTATAATTGTGTAACATAATTGTAACATTATGCGCTATGACTATGAAAATGTACAACATTTTGGGGGGTGATTTCGTATTGTACACATACCGTTTAACAGCACACTTTTATTTTGAAGGCAAAATCAGTAGAAACGGAAGTCTTAATGCTGCTGCCGTGACACTAATATTTTTTACGGTTCAATGTTTCATATCAACAGTGCAGGACCTTTCCATGTGTTCACTGCCACCGTGTGGCTCGGGAGGGAACAATATTCAATCACTACGTAAATTAAGAACGCAGCACATGTCAAGTCGTGTTAATCATAGTTGTGTGTGTGTGTGTGTGTGTGTGTGTGTGTGTGTGTGTGTGTGTGTGTGTGTGTGTGTGTGTGTGTGTGTGTGTGTGTGTGTGTGTGTGTGTGTGTGTGTGTGTGTGTGTGTGTGTGTGTGTGTGTGTGTGTGTGTGTGTGTGTGTGTGTGTGTGTGTGTGTGTGTGTGTGTGTGTGTGTGTGTGTGTGTGTGTCTACGTAGATAAATTATTATATTAGATAACAGTACCAGTCAAAAGTTTGGACACCCCTTTATACATTGTAGAATAATAATGAAGACAACAAAGCTATGAAGTAACACATATGGAATCATGTAGTAACCAAAACAGTGTTAAACCAATCAACCAATCAAAATATATTTTATATTTGAGATTCTAGCCACCCTTTTCCTTAATGATAGTTTGGCACACACTTGGCATTCTCTCAACCAGCTTCATGAGGTAGTCACTTGGAATGCATTTCAATTAACAGGTGTGCCTGTGGAATATTCTTCTAAATGTGTTTGAGCCAAGCAGTTGTGTTGTGACATGGTAGTGGTGTTATACAGAACATAACCCTATTTGGTAAAAGACCAAGTCCATATTATGGCAAGAACAACTCAAATGAGCAAAGAGAAACAACAGTCCATGATCACTTTAAGACGTGAAGGTCAGTCAATGCAGAGCATTTCAAGGTTTCTTCAAGTGGAGTCATAGAAACCATCAGGCACTATGATGAAACTATGATGAAACTGTCTCTCATGAGGACCGCCACAGGAAAGGAAGAGCCAGAGTTTCCTCGGCTGCAGAGGATAAGTTCATTGGAGTTACCAGCCTCAGAAATTGAAGCCCAAATAAATGCTTCACAGAGTTAAAGTAACGGTTGTGTGTGGGTGCTTTGAGTAGGTGAACAGATGATCTCTGCATGTGTGGTTCCCACCTTGAAGCATGGAGGAGGAGGTGTGGTGGTGTGGGGGTGCTTTGCTGGTGACACTGTCTGTAATTTATTTAGAATTCACTTGTCAGGAACCACAGCATTCTGCAGCGATACGCCGTCCCATCTGGTTTGCGTTTAGTGGGACTATCGTTTGTTTTTCAACAGGAGTATGACCCAACACTCCTCCAGGCTGTGTAAGGGCTATTTGACCAAGAAGGAGAGAGATGGAGTGTTGCATCAGATGACCTGGCCTCTACAATCACCTGACCTACAACCAATTGATATGGTTTGACCACAGAGTGAAGAAAAAGCAGCCAATAAGTGCTCAGTATATGTGGGAACTCATTTAAGACGGTTGGAAAAGCATTCCTCGTGAATTTTGTTGAGAGAATGCCAAGAGGTGTGCAAAGCTTTCATCAAGGCAAAGGGTGGCTGCTTTATAGAATCTCAAATATAAAATATATTTTTGATTTGTTTAACACTTTTTCTGGTTACTACATGATTCCATGTGTGTTATTTCATAGTTTTGATGTCTTTATTATTCTACAATGTAGAAAATAGTACAAATAAAGAAAACCCTTGACTGTGTAGGTGTATCCAAACATTTGACTGTTACAACACCTTAGTGCCTTCCGGAACCTCACACTGGTTCCTCAGCCACGTTGGGGAGAGGTCATTCCCTGCAGAGGAGCTGAGCCACAGGTGCCCCAGTCTACACAACTCAAGTCGTCATGGAGTATGCCTCCTTGTGCTTTTAAAGGGAATGTAAACAACAAAATAACAGTCTGTCCTGCTCCTCTCCTCTCCCCACACAGTCACTTCAGTAGATTTGGCTTTCCAGCCTAATTTAGTCATCCCTCACCCTTGCCATTCCCAACCAATCAGAGCACTTGGAAATGTTCATCTGGACACTGCACCCGCCCACTCAGGTCGGAGTGTTTATCATCGTCGTCGTCGTCCGAAGGGAGGAGACGCCATGTTTCTGACGACTTTTTATTGTCAACACGGAAAGTCTGAATAATTACTTCCTGTTACCTTGATAACCTTCAGCCACATGTCCCACTGTATTACCGTTCTGTAATGTTAGACTTGCTGCTTTGCCTATTGTTTATCATGTGCAGTATTATTAAGTACTGCGTTATCGCATTGGTTGCAAAGGTGCTTTCATGGTTGTATTGGTAAACATCTTTTGCATGCAGACACTAACACAGCGTTTTCTATAGTGGTGTTTTATTGTGCTTCCATGGGAGAGTCATCCCAGAGTCATTCTAGAGTCATCCCAGAGTCATTCTAGAGTCATCCCAGAGTCATTCTAGAGTCATCCCAGAGTCATTCTAGAGTCATTCTAGAGTCATCCTAGTCATCCCAGAGTCATTCTAGAGTCATCCCAGAGTCATTCTAGAGTCATCCCAGAGTCATTCTAGAGTCATCCTAGTCATCCCAGTCATCCCAGAGTCATTCTAGAGTCATCCCAGAGTCATTCTAGAGTCATCCCAGAGTCATCCCAGAGTAATTCTAGAGTTATCCCAGAGTCATTCTAGAGTCATCCCAGAGTCATTCTAGAGTAATTCTAGAGGAATCCCAGAGTCATTCTAGAGTCATTCTATAGTCATCCCAGAGGGTTCTAGAGTCATCCCAGAGTCATTCTAGAGTCATCCCAGAGTCATTCTAGTCATCCCAGAGTCATTCTAGTCATCCCAGTCATTCTAGAGTCATCCCAGAGTAATTCTAGAGTCATCCCAGAGTCCTTCTAGAGTCATCCCAGTCATTCTAGAGTCATCCCAGAGTCATTCTAGAGTCATCCCAGAGTAATTCTAGAGTCATCCCAGAGGGTTCTAGAGTCATTCTAGAGTCATCCCAGAGTCATTCTAGAGTCATCCCAGTCATTCTAGAGTCACCCTAGAGGGTTCTAGCGTCATCCCAGAGTCATTCTACAGTCATCCCAGTCATTCTAGAGTCATCCCAGAGTCACCCTAGAGGGGGTTCTAGCGTCATCCCAGAGTCATTCTACAGTCATCCCAGTCATTCTAGAGTCATACCAGAGTCATTCTAGAGTCATCCCAGTCATTCTAGAGTCACCCTAGAGGGTTCTAGCGTCATCCCAGAGTCATTCTAGAGTCATCCCAGTCATTCTACAGTCATCCCAGACGGTTCTTGGAGCTTGCTCATGTGAAGAGTAATTTACGACCTTGTGGTTCCAGATCTGACAAGATCTCAGCCTGGCAGATTCTGACACAAGACTGGAGAGAGAGGGGGTGCCATACACTTTAACCCTTTGTCATTCCAAGTAATTGGTTTATCTCTCTCTCTCTCCAAGATGTTTATATTTTATATCGGTACTGTGTTTATAAGCCTTAATAGACATGTTGTAAGTGTAAAGCTATTTGTCATTTATTCATGAACATTTGTATATTGCATAGTTGCAAATGTGTGCATTTTCTTGTGTCTTTATAAAACCACAACGATAAGATTCCATGTCATTCAGATGACCACAGTAATAGGAACATCTAGAAACATCCTCAAATAGAAACAGCTGTGTGTGTGGTGACTATCGAGAGGACAGCGATGAGCCTTAACATCGTGTTCCAACAGGACAGCAGTGGGCAGAACCAATCAGTTATAAGTATATAGCGGGTGAGGGAAGTCACAGCCTGGCCACTCAGACGGATGAGGGCATTCCAACCAAACGTTTTGACGTGGTCCACCGAGATGGATTCAGTGACCAACAGTTGTTTGTTTTTCGCATGGTCTGTCTGTCATTTCTCCGGATTTAGCGACCAATAGTTTTTTTTTACAGAAGCTACTTCGGGATTTTGGCAATGAGACCCTTTATCTACCTCCCCAGAGACTGGTGATTTTGTGGATAATATTTTTCTCTGTGTCCAAGTATGAAGGAAGTTAGGGGTAGTTTCGCGAGCCAAAGCTAACTAGCGTTAGCCCAATGACTGGTAGTCTATGGGTATCTGCTAGCATGATGATTCCCAATGTATCCCTTTTAAAATGTTCGTTTTGGTTTGACGGGGGAATGAGAGCACTGTCGTTGTGCAGTTTGACTGACAGCTGACAGGACATGTTGACATGTAGTATTTGGTTCGACATGGGGACTCGTGATTGGCTGTTTGAGAAAAAAATGTAGAAGACACCTGCACACTGCTCTTGATAGTATCACTGCTTTTTAATAAGCTTTACATCTAAAGAGGGTTCTTCTTTTTTTCTCATTTTATTCAAACGTTACCAAGCGCCTGCAAACAAAAGAAAGAAGATAATTCAGACGAGCGAGTGCCTTTTTGGAAATGCTGTTTAGAAGTGTGAAATGAGCGATCGTAATTCTGGAGGTAGAGTCGCCACGGTTAGATCAGTGACATCATTTATAATACTGAGTTCAATTAAGGAACCAGAAACACAGAATACAGGAAACATTATTTATAGGCTGGCCAGAGAGAGAGAGAACGTATTTAACTCACACAGTAGAATCACTCCATAGATTAAAAGTTTAAGGTTACATAGTCTTAAAAACAGATATTATGACCATATTTATACATCTTGAAATAACTGTAAATACAAAAATAACAGCAACGAAATACATATCCACAACACAGAGACAGGAACAAACACCCACGAAATTAGGCTAGAATACACACACCTGACTGAGTGTAACATGAAAATAAACAAACCCCAATACGTTTGTCACACCCTGACCTACCCAAACAAAACAAAAACACAAAATACAATGACCAAGGCATGACAAAATTATGACCAGGATACATATCCACTTAGTAGAACACAGGTCACAGGTTTGTACCCAACAAAACATTCAAGCAATACCAGGATGTCCAGGTCACAGGTCACCGGACCCACAGGTCACCGGACCTGAGGTTGAGAGACATTGTGCTATGCCTCAATCCCAAACGGACCCTTAGACCCTACCACTTATTCACTTGTGGAGATCTGAGAGGATTTGATTTGTACAGTGGGGAGAACAAGTATTTGATACACTGCCGATTTTGCAGGTTTTCCGACTTACAAAGCATGTAGAGGTCTGTATTTTTTTTAATCATAGGTACACTTCAACTGTGAGAGACAGAATCTAAAACAAAAATCCAGAAAATCGCATTGTATGATTTTTAAGTAATTAATTTGCATTTTATTGCATGACATAAGTATTTGATCACCTACCAACCAATAAGAATTCCGGCTGTCACAGACCTTTAAGTCTTTAAGAAGCCCTCCTGTTCTCCACTCATTACCTATGTTAACTGCACCTGTTTGAACTCACCTGTCCACACACACTCAATCAAACATTTACATTACATTTACATTTAAGTCATTTAGCAGACGCTCTTATCCAGAGCGACTTACAGACTCCAACCTCTCCACAATGGCCAATACTAGAGAGCTGTGTAAGGACATCAGGGATAAAATTGTAAACCTGCACAAGACTGGGATGGGCTACAGGACAATAGGCAAGCAGCTTGGTGAGAAGGCAATAACTGTTGGCGCAATTATTAGAAACTGGAAGAAGTTCAAGATGACGGTCAATCACCCTCGGTCTGGGGCTCCATGCAAGATCTCACCTCATCAATGATCATGAGGAAGGTGAGAGATCATCCCAGAACTACACGGTAGGACCTGGTCAATGACCTGAAGAGAGCTGGGACCACAGTCTCAAAGAAAACCATTAGTAACACACTACGCCGTCATGGATTAAAATCCTGCAGCGCACGCAAGGTCCCCCTGCTCAAGCCAGCGCATGTCCAGGCCCGTCTGAAGTTTGCCAATGACCATCTGGATGATCCAGAGGAGGAATGGGAGAAGGTCATGTGGTCTGATGAGACAAAAAATAGCTTTTTGGTCTAAACTCCACTCGCCGTGTTTGGAGGAAGAAGAAGGATGAGTACAACCCCAAGAACACCATCCCAAACATGAAGCATGGAGGTGGAAACATCATTCTTTGGGGATGCTTTTCTGCAAAGGGGACAGGACGACTGCACCGTATTGAGGTGAGGATGGATCTTGGCCAACAACCTCCTTCCCTCAGTAAGAGCATTGAAGATGGGTCGTGGCTGGGTCTTCCAGCATGACAATGACCCGAAACACACAGCCAGGGCAACTAAGGAGTGGCTCCGTAAGAAGCATCTCAAGGTCCTGGAGTGTCCTAGCCAGTCTCCAGACCTGAACCCAATAGAAATCTTTGGAGTGAGCTGAAAGTCCTTATTGCCCAGCGACAGCCCCGAAACCTGAAGGATCTGGAGAAGGTCTGTATGGAGGAGTGGGCCAAAATCCCTGCTGCAGTGTGTGCAAACCTGGTCAAGAACTACAGGGAACGTATGATCTCTGTAATTGCAAACAAAGGTTTCTGTACCAAATATTAAGTTCTGCTTTTCTGATGTATCAAATACTTATGTCATGCAATAAGAACTCCCCTCACCTGGGTGTCTAGGTGTTAGAAAACTAAAACCTGCAGACACTAGACCCTCCATGAAATTAGTTTGACACCCCTGACCTAGCCTATCAGAGGGGCAAATTGGAGGTATAAGTAAATTGCTTTTCAAATCCTCTCAGATCTCCACAAATGCGTAGGGCGTAACGTCTAGGGGTCCATTTGGGATTGGGCCTAGGTCATTAAAACGACAATCAACTCTGTGAATCCTCCTGAGTGTAAAGCTGCAGGTCTGTGGAAGAACAAAAACAACAGAAAGGAAAAATGGTGCCCTAAAATAATTTCCTCTAGAAATATCAAATAGAAAAACAAGGTACAGTGGGGCAAAAAAGTATTTAGTCAGCCACCAATTGTGCAAGTTCTCCCACTTAAAAAGATGAGAGAGGCCTGTAATTGTCATTGCCCCACTGTATATTGTGTGAACTGTATCTGAACATTTTACTTGAAATCAATGTCCTTGCTTCCTCCGTCATTGTTTTCTCAATTCCTCACAGCTCATCTGAGGAGGTCGTCTTGAGGGAGGAATTGAGGAAACAAGGACGGAGGAAACATGGGGAGGAATCTCAATTGCACTTCCTTGATTCCTCACGTCTTCTCTCCTCACCTCCTTCTCATTGGCTCCCCTTTGACCTACCCCTCTGACCTTCTAATCCAATGGGTTTTGAGAAGGAGGCGAGGAGAGAGAATGCGAGGAATCAAGGG
>NC_060175.1:6327439-6347439 GCF_021184085.1 Oncorhynchus gorbuscha
GCTGGGAGAATCTCCCCCATATTAGTCATAGTGCTGGGAGAATCTCCCCCATATTAGTCATAGGGCTGGGAGAATCTCCCCCCATATTAGTCATAGTGCTGGGAGAATCTCCCCCCATATTAGTCATAGTGCTGGGAGAATCTCCCCCCATATTAGTCCTAGGGCTGGGAGAATCTCCCCATATTAGTCATAGTGCTGGGAGAATCTCCCCATATTAGTCATAGGGATGGGAGATTCTCCCCCATATTAGTCATAGTGCTGGGAGAATCTCCCCCATATTAGTCATAGGGCTGGGAGAATCTCCCCCCATATTAGTCATAGTGCTGGGAGAATCTCCCCCCATATTAGTCATAGTGCTGGGAGAATCTCCCCCATATTAGTCATAGGGCTGGGAGAATCTCCCCCATATCCTAGGCCTCTCCCCATATTAGTCTGTGCTGGGAGAATCTCCCCCCATATTAGTCATAGTGCTGGGAGAATCTCCCCCCATATTAGTCCTAGGCCTGGGAGAATCTCCCCCATATTAGTCATAGTGCTGGGAGAATCTCCCCCCATATTAGTCATAGTGCTGGGAGAATCTCCCCCCATATTAGTCATAGTGCTGGGAGAATCTCCCCCCATATTAGTCATAGTGCTGGGAGAATCTCCCCCCATATTAGTCATAGTGCTGGGATAATCTCCCCCATATTAGTCATAGGGCTGGGAAATGCCAGGGACCTCACAATGTAATATTATCACGATACTTAGGTGCCGATACAATATGTATTGCAATACACAGGATTCAATATGCATTGCGATACAATACTGTACTTTTATTGTGATTCGATGTTTCAAACGTATTGCTGGTGAGAAAATCATGCCCCAACCCATATTTAAAAAAGAAGATAGAGAATAAGCCGTGAAGAGACATACTGGAGGTACAGCCGACTACCTCAAAATAAATAAGGCGATATCGTGAAAATGATTTACGATATATCATCAAAAATCATATCCCCACGATATGCGACTGTATCGATTTTTCTTCTTTTTCTCACCCCCACATCACAAATTACTCATTGGCTTAATCGTCCTAAACTACCAACCAATCATCTCCCCCCACGTGTCTTGGGCACCTCTTACCTTCCGCATCAGCAGCTGAGCTGACTCCATACTGACACGAGGCAGAGCAGACAGACAAGTTGCTGCTTCATTAAAACGTGTTCATTGTGATGATATAATGTCACTACGGTAGTTAGCTACCTACCTTTTCATTGAAGGATCATTGTATTTAGTGTTGCACAAGCTGGTTAGTGTGATATAATGTCACTACGATAGTTAGCTAGCTACCTTAGCTGGTTAGCTTCTCTTTATTATGAAGTGGCTGTTTCTGGCTTAGAGACATAATGGAGTGTTGGTGTACATTATCAAACGTCAGAAATACCTCTCCTTCCACCACTAAACTACTTAAGCTAGATGCACAATTGCGGGACTAAGACCTTCTCGGGCAAAACGTCAAAAATGAATAAGAGATTTTCTTGAGTGATTCAGGAAAACAAAATGGAGGGCGAAGTGTTGTTGTTGTTGCTAGGTAACACGCTGAGATTCATGGGAAGAAGCTGCCAAGGGACTCGATTGGCTAAAAGGAACTATTTTACTCAATTGGTCACCGCTCAGATTATGGATGTGTCACTGCAACCTTAAAGGTCCTAAATTATGTCACCATTGCCCTTGATTCTAAGCAATGTTGTGTTGCTATTTGTATTGAGTTGGCCAAAGCTTTTGATGCAGATATTCCCAAACTGGGGAACGCGCGATGCCGCCGGGGGTACGCCAAATACAAAATGTGATTCACATTTGAAATAAAAATAATAAATTCTTCATATTTTCAAACCATTTATATTTTCCTACCTGCTGCTTTTGGGGCTGCTGGTAGCCTAGTGGTTGGACTAGTGAACGAAAGGTTGCAAGATCAAATCCCAGAGCTGATTAAAAAAAATCTGTCGTTCTGCCCCTGAACAACCCACTGTTCCTAGGCCATCATTGTAAATAAGAATTTGTTCTTAACTGACTTGCCTTGTTAAATAAAGGTTACAAATTAAAAGTAGCCTCCTTTCCCTGCCAGAAATAAAATGAAACCATCTCTACTGGTAGGACTGCTCTACTGGTAGGACTGCTACTACCAGCTCTACAGGTAGGACTGCTACGACCAGCTCTACTTGTAGGACTGCTACTACCAGCTCTACTGGTAGTACTGCTACGACCAGCTCTACTGGTATTAATGCTACTACCAGCTCTACTGGTAGTACTGCTACTACCAACTCTACTGGTATTAATGCTACTACCAGCTCTACTGGTAGGACTGCTACTAACAGCTCTTCCTTTGCATTAGCGTAGCCTCTTCTGTAGCCTGTCAACTATGTGTCGGTTTATCCCTGTTCTCTCCTCTCTGCACAGACCATACAAACGCTCCTCACCGCGTGGCCGCGGCCACCCTACTCTGGTGGTCCCAGCGCGCACGACCCACGTGGAGTTCCAGGTCTCCGGTAGCCTCTGGAACTGCCAATCTGCGGTCAACAAGGCAGAGTTCATCTCAGCCCATGCCTCCCTCCAGTCCCTCGACTTCTTGGCCCTGACGGAAACATGGATCACCACAGACAACACTGCTACTCCTACTGCTCTCTCTTCGTCCGCCCACGTGTTCTCGCACACCCCGAGAGCGTCTGGTCAGCGGGGTGGTGGCACCGGGATCCTCATCTCTCCCAAGTGGTCATTCTCTCTTTCTCCCCTTACCCATCTGTCTATCGCCTCCTTTGAATTCCATGCTGTCACAGTCACTAGCCCTTTCAAGCTTAACATCCTTATCATTTATCGCCCTCCAGGTTCCCTCGGAGAGTTCATCAATGAGCTTGATGCCTTGATAAGCTCCTTTCCTGAGGACGGCTCACCTCTCACAGTTCTGGGCGACTTTAACCTCCCCACGTCTACCTTTGACTCTTTCCTCTCTGCCTCCTTCTTTCCACTCCTCTCCTCTTTTGACCTCACCCTCTCACCTTCCCCCCTACTCACAAGGCAGGCAATACGCTCGACCTCATCTTTACTAGATGCTGTTCTTCCACTAACCTCATTGCAACTCCCTCCAAGTCTCCGACCACTGCCTTGTATCCTTTTCCCTCTCGCTCTCATCCAACACCTCCCACACTGCCCCTACTGGATGGTATCGCGCCGTCCCAACCTTCGCTCTCTCTCCCCCGCTACTCTCTCCTCTTCCATCCTATCATCTCTTCCCTCCGCTCAAACCTTCTCCCACCTATCTCCTGATTCTGCCTCCTCAACCCTCCTCTCCTCCCTCTCTGCATCCCTTGACTCTCTATGTCCCCTATCCTCCAGGCCGGCTCGGTCCTCCCCCCCGCTCCGTGGCTCGATGACTCATTGCGAGCTCACAGAACAGGGCTCCGGGCAGCCGAGCGGAAATGGAGGAAAACTCGCCTCCCTGCGGACCTGGCATCCTTTCACTCCCTCCTCTCTACATTTTCCTCCTCTGTCTCTGCTGCTAAAGCCACTTTCTACCACGCTAAATTCCAAGCTTCTGCCTCTAACCCTAGGAAGCTCTTTGCCACCTTCTCCTCCCTCCTGAATCCTCCGCCCCCTCCCCCCTCCTCCCTCTCTGCAGATGACTTCGTCAACCATTTTGAAAAGAAGGTCGACGACATCCGATCCTCGTTTGCTAAGTCAAACGACACCGCTGGTTCTGCTCACACTGCCCTACCCTATGCTCTGACCTCTTTCTCCCCTCTCTCTCCAGATGAAATCTCGCGTCTTGTGACGGCCGGCCGCCCAACAACCTGCCCGCTTGACCCTATCCCCTCCTCTCTTCTCCAGACCATTTCCGGAGACCTTCTCCCTTACCTCACCTCGCTCATCAACTCATCCCTGACCGTTGGCTACGTCCCTTCCGTCTTCAAGAGAGCGAGAGTTGCACCCCTTCTGAAAAAACCTACACTCGATCCCTCCGATGTCAACAATTACAGACCAGTATCCCTTCTTTCTTTTCTCTCCAAAACTCTTGAACGTGCCGTCCTTGGCCAGCTCTCCCGCTATCTCTCTCTGAATGACCTTCTTGATCCAAATCAGTCAGGTTTCAAGACTAGTCATTCAACTGAGACTGCTCTCCTCTGTATCACGGAGGCGCTCCGCACTGCTAAAGCTAACTCTCTCTCCTCTGCTCTCATCCTTCTAGATCTATCGGCTGCCTTCGATACTGTGAACCATCAGATCCTCCTCTCCACCCTCTCCGAGTTGGGCATCTCCGGCGCGGCCCACGCTTGGATTGCGTCCTACCTGACAGGTCGCTCCTACCAGGTGGCGTGGCGAGAATCTGTCTCCTCACCACGCGCTCTCACCACTGGTGTCCCCCAGGGCTCTGTTCTTGGCCCTCTCCTATTCTCGCTATACACCAAGTCACTTGGCTCTGTCATAACCTCACATGGTCTCTCTTATCATTGCTATGCAGACGACACACAATTAATCTTCTCCTTTCCCCCTTCTGATGACCAGGTGGCGAATCGCATCTCTGCATGTCTGGCAGACATATCAGTGTGGATGACGGATCACCACCTCAAGCTGAACCTCGGCAAGACGGAGCTGCTCTTCCTCCCGGGGAAGGACTGCCCGTTCCATGATCTCGCCATCACGGTTGACAACTCCACTGTGTCCTCCTCCCAGAGCGCCAAGAACCTTGGTGTGATCCTGGACAACACCCTGTCGTTCTCAACTAACATCAAGGCGGTGGCCCGTTCCTGTAGGTTCATGCTCTACAACATCCGCAGAGTACGACCCTGCCTCACACAGGAAGCGGCGCAGGTCCTAATCCAGGCACTTGTCATCTCCCGTCTGGATTACTGCAACTCGCTGTTGGCTGGGCTCCCTGCCTGTGCCATTAAACCCCTTCAACTCATCCAGAACGCCGCAGCCCGTCTGGTGTTCAACCTTCCCAAGTTCTCTCACGTCACCCCGCTCCTCCGTTCTCTCCACTGGCTTCCAGTTGAAGCTCGCATCCGCTACAAGACCATGGTGCTTGCCTACGGAGCTGTGAGGGGAACGGCACCTCAGTACCTCCAGGCTCTGATCAGGCCCTACACCCAAACAAGGGCACTGCGTTCATCCACCTCTGGCCTGCTCGCCTCCCTACCACTGAGGAAGTACAGCTCCCGCTCAGCCCAGTCAAAACTGTTCGCTGCCCTGGCCCCCCAATGGTGGAACAAACTCCCTCACGACGCCAGGACAGCGGAGTCAATCACCACCTTCCGGAGACACCTGAAACCCCACCTCTTTAAGGAATACCTAGGATAGGTTAAGTAATCCCTCTCACCCCACCCCCCCTAAGTTTTAGATGCACTATTGTTAAGTGACTGTCCCACTGGATGTCATAAGGTGAATGCACCAATTTGTAAGTCGCTCTGGATAAGAGCGTCTGCTAAATGACTTAAATGTAAATGTAAATGGTAGGACTGCTATGACCAGCTCTACTGGTATTAATGCTACTACCAGCTCTACTGGTAGTACTGCTACTACCAACTCTACTGGTATTAATGCTACTACCAGCTCTACTGGTAGGACTGCTACTAACAGCTCTACTGGTAGGACTGCTACTACCAGCTCTACTGGTAGGACTGAACGTCCAGCTCTTCTTGTAGGACTGCTACTACCAGCTCTACTGGTAGGACTGCTACTACCAGCAGTAGTAACACCTGCCGACAACACAAGTTTTTCTGCTTCCACGAGCACATCCAATGCTAACATCAGTAATTCTATATTTGTTGTTAGCCCAGCTAGCATGGACACTTGACAGTTGTGAATCTGATGCAGCCGAAGAGCTACTGTCCCCTTACCCGGCAAAGCACCAAGCTACTGCCCCCCTTACCTGGGAAAGCACCAAGCTACTGTCCCCCTTACCTGGGAAAGCACCAAGCTACTGTCCCCTTACCTGGGAAAGCACCGAACAACAGACAGGGTCGTTGGACCATCGTAGAGGGGTTCACTTATATTGGGAGTAGTGCCTTTCCTCAGCCACAGTGTGTTATAGTACTTTTGCACATATCTCACAACTCTATGAAACCTTCACTCTTGCGCAGACATTTAGAAACAAAACATGTCAATTTGAAAAATAAGCCACTGGAGTTTTTTGAGCAAGAATAAAGATGACTGTCAAGTAGTAAGACTGTATAAAAGCAACAGATACCATTGATAATAAGGGGCTAGAAGCATCTTATATGGTGAGCTATCGAGTGGCCAGGACAGGCAAGCCCCATACTATTGTGGAGGACTTAATTATTCCTGCTTCCGCGGATATGGCTGGGACAATGCTGAGGGAAAAGGCCAAAAAAACTACACAGACAATGTCTCCATCAAACAACACTGTTTCACGACGCATCAGTGACATGGCAGGAGATGTTTTGAAACAATGACTGCTTCGCATACAAGCCAGTGAATTCTATGTGTTACAGCTGGATGAGTCAACAGACGAGGCGGGCCTGGCACAGCTCCTGGTATATGTCTGTTACGTTTATGGGGGGGGGGGGGGGGGGGTCAATTAAGGAAGACATCCTCTTCTGCAAAACACTGGAAACCAGGACAACATGAGAGGATATTTGTTTAAGTACTGGACAGCTTTGTGACATCAAATTCACTTTGGTGGTCAAGATGTGTTGGCATCTGTACTGATGGCGCCAAATCTGGAGATTGAATGTTTGATGGGGTACGGGACTATAAAAAGTTTGGGAACCACTGGAATAGGGAATAGAATAGGGGATAAGGGATAGAATAGGGAATAGACACAGTACTATTACGGCCAGTGTCCGTGTTGTAAATGATATTACTAATGCCCAAGATAATAGAAAGTACTGTGCCGCCTTGTTCATAGATTTATCGAAAGCTTTTGACACTGTAGACCATGCAATACTTTTGGGTAATCTGTCGTCAATACGACTGGGATTGGATGCCTGTCGTTGGTTTCATGACTATCTAAAGGATAGAAGTCAGGCTGTTAGAGTCGACGGCATCCAGTCGGAGCCATTGGAGTTGGTTAAAGGGGGTTCCACAAGGTTCTGTACTTGGTCCATTACTGTTCACTCTCTACATAAACAATATTGGTGATGAGATAAGAAAGTGTCAAATGTATATGCTGATGACAGTGTCATGTACTCTATCGCTTCAACGGCTGACCAAGCATTATCACTATTGGAGACAGATTTTAAGATATTACAAGGGTCTTTTATACAGCTGAAACTTGTTTTAAATGCAAATAAAACACATTTTATGATTTTTAAATAGGTTCAAAAAGTTGGTTGAAAATACACTGGCACTTACGAGCTTAGATGACTCTCTAATTAACCAGGTCTCTGCATATAAATATACTTAGGGACATGTTTGGATGATAAACAGTCTTTTAAAATGCATATTGATGAACTTTGTAAACAGCTAAAAATCAAGCTAGGCTTCCTCTATAGAAACAGGACATGTTTTGTCCTCTACAAATAGAAGACACATTGTGCAAGCTACTTTTATGTCTGTTATAGTTTATGGGGATATTATTTACATGCATGCTTCGGCATCAACACTTAAATCGCTGGATGCTACTTATCATTGTGCACTTAGGTTTATTACGGGTGCTAGCTCCAGAACTCACCACTGTGTTTTATATCATAATGTGGGTTGGACTTTGCTGTCCGTGGGACGAGAAAAACATGCTCTCGTTTTTGTCTATAAAGCACTTCTGAATAAGCTACCTTCTTATTTATCATCACTCATCAACGTTATAATTATAATTCCTAAAACCAGGTCTCAAGCATGGATTACACTTGAGGCCCATGTGATTTCCACAGAGTTGGGTATGGCTGCCTTTTCCTGTTATTCTCCTTGCCTATGGAATAAGCATGCAGACTAAACTTAAACCTGAGACTGTTATCCCCCTGTCGCTCATTTTAAATATTTATTGGAGGATTTTTATTTTTGTATTGCTTGTAACTGTTTTGGGTAATGCAAGTTCTTGTGCTGTTCAGGGAATAACCTGTTAGTAGAATAACCAGTTTGGGGGAATAACCTGTTAAAGGAATAACCTGTTAGGGGAATAACCTGTTAGGGGAATAATCTGTCAGGGAATAACCTGTTAGGGGAATAACCTGTTAGGGGAATAACCTGTTAGGGGAATAACCTGTTAGGGAATAACCTGTTAGTAGAATAACCAGTTTGGGGGAATAACCTGTTAAAGGAATAACCTGTTAGGGGAATAACCTGTTAGGGGAATAACCTGTTAGGGGAATAACCTGTTAGGGGAATAACCTGTCAGGAATAACCTGTTAGGGGAATAACCTATTAGGGAATAACCTGTTAGGGGAATAACATGTTAGGAATAACCTGTTAGGAATAACATGTTAGGGGAATAACCTGTTAGGAATAACATGTTAGGGGAATAACATGTTAGGAATAACCTGCTAGAGGAATAACCTGCTAGGGGAATAACCTGTTAGGAATAACATGTTAGGGGAATAACCTGTTAGGGGAATAACCTCTTAGGAATAACATGTTAGGAATAACCTGTTAGGGGAATAACATGTTAGGGGAATAACCTGTCAGGAATAACCTGTTAGGGGAATAACCTGTTAGTAGAATAACCTGTTAAGAATAACCTGTTAGCAATAACCTGTTAGGGGAATAACCTGTTATGAATAACATGTTAGGGGAATAACCTGTTAAGTGAATAACCTGTTAGGGGAATAACCTGTTAGGGGATTAACCTGTTAGGGGAATAACCTGTTAGGGGATTAACCTGTTAGGGGAATAACCTGTTCGGGGAATAACATGTTAGTGGAATAACCTGTTAGGGGAATAACCTGTAAGGGGAATAACCTGTTATGAATAACATGTTAGGGGAATAACCTGTTAAGTGAATAACCTGTTAGGGGAATAACCTGTTAGGGGATTAACCTGTTAGGGGAATAACCTGTTCGGGGAATAACATGTTAGTGGAATAACCTGTTAGTGGAATAACCTGTTAGTGGAATAACCTGTTAGGGGAATAACCTGTTAGGGGAATAACCTGTTAGGGAATAACCTGTTAGGAATAACATGTTGGGGGAATAACATGTTAGGAATAACCTGCTAGGGGAATAACCTGCTAGGGGAATAACCTGTTAGGGGAATAACCTGTCAGGAATAATCTGTTAGGGGAATAACCTGTAAGGGGAATAACCTGTTAGCAATAACCTGTTAGGGGAATAACCTGTTATGAATAACCTGTTAGGGTATTAACCTGTTAGGGGATTAACCTGTTAGGGGATTAACCTGTTAGGGGAATAACCTGTTCGGGGAATAACCTGTTCGGGGAATAACACGTTAGTGGAATAACCTGTTAGGGGAATAACCTGTAAGGGGAATAACCTGTTATGAATAACCTGTTAGGGGATTAACCTGTTATGAATAACATGTTAGGGGAATAACCTGTTAGGAATAACCTGTCAGGGGAATAACCTGTTAGGGGAATAACCTGTTAGCAATAACCTGTTAGGGGAATAACCTGTTAGCAATAACCTGTTAGGGGAATAACCTGTTAGGGGAATAACCTGTTAGCAATAACCTGTTAGGGGGAATAACCTGTTAGGGGAATAACCTGTTAGGGGAATAACCTGTTAGGGGAATAACCTGTTAGGGGAATAAACTGTTAGGGGAATAACCTGTGTGTAAATGTAACAATCTTCTGCTGTATTTGTTTGTGTTATCTGTGATCGTTTTGTGTTGTTTCTTAATCATTGTACCTCAACTGTATGTGTAAACATGTATACGCAGGGCCCAGCTGTAAAAGAGACCTTGGTCTCAGTCTGTGTTCCTTGTTGGAATAAAGGTCTAAAAAGGGGATATAATATGGAATAGGCAATAGGGAATAGGGGATAGAATAAGGGATAGAATAGGGAGTCATTCTATAGAGGGTATAGAATAGGGGATAGAATAGGGGATAGTATAGGGGATAGAATAGGGAGTCATTCTATAGAGGGTATAGAATAGGGGATAGGGGATACAATAGGGGATAGAATATGGAATAGGGAGTCATTGTAGGTGCTACACTGTGAGAACTGGGTCACATGTAAAATGAATGTGAATGCTGCTGTGCTGTCTGATGATGACGTGTAAGGGGTTAGTGGTTAGGTTTAGGAGTTAGCTTTATGGTTTGGGTTAAGTTTCATGTTAGGGTTAGGGAAAATAGGATTTTCAATGGAAATTAATTTTGGGTCCCCAAGAGGATAGAAGAACATAATGTGTGTGTTTTATAACATGTTGACGTGGCAAACTGAACAATGACAAATTGAATGGGAAAAGGAATACCATTTAGAGTAGGTTTTATGCCAAAACTATTTCTCAATATTACAAGAACAGAATAAAGAACAGAAAGCATTTGCTTCACATGAGGGGTTAGACTGGTGTCTGTGCTTGTGTCTGTATCGGACTTTGTGTTACTGTGGAAAGTGAACATAAAACAAAAAATTGTAGAACATCAGACGACATTATAGAACAGCAACAGCATTCTAGAACCACAACAACATTCTAGAACCGCAACAACATTCTAGAACAGCAACATTCCAGAACATTATGGAACAGCAACAACATTCTAGAACTGCAACAATAGTCTAGAACCGCAATGAACATTCTAGAACAGCAACAACCTTCTAGAACAGCAACGACATTCTAGAACCACAACAACATTCTAGAACCGCAACAACATTCTAGAACTGCAACAGCATTCTAGAACAGCAACAACATTATCGAACAGCAACAACATTATAGAACCGCGATGAACATTCTAGAACAGCAACGACATTCTAGAACCACAACAACATTCTAGAACCGCAACAACATTCTAGAACCGCAACAACATTCTAGAACTGCAACAGCATTCTAGAACAGCAACAACATTCTAGAACAGCAACGACATTCTAGAACCGCAACAACATTCTAGAACAGCAACGACATTCTAGAAGCTCTCCTCCTCTTGAACTCCTCTGATCCTTGTGTAATCCCCTCCTGTCCTGTCCTGCCCTGTCTCTCCAGTGCTCTTCATACTCTCCTACCACTACTCTATATCAGTGTACGCCACCATACTAAAAGTGCAGCGAAAGCTCTGGGCTTATCAATAATTCACAAGCAGGCTTCTCCTGTTTCTTATTATAGGGACCTTTATGAAATACACTACATGGCCAACATGATATAAACACTCCTTCAACACCCGTTGCTGATAGGTGTATAAAAATCGAGCACACAGCCAATACTTTAAAAATAAAGTAAAGAAGGTTTTGCCCATATGAATGTACCCTACGATGTCACTGCAGTGATGAGACGTTCTTCTTCTTTTGTTTACATGTTTTATTATCTCTCCGTCAAACTGTGTTCAACCGTGTTGGATCTTGTTTCAAATCAAATCAAATTTTATTTGTCACATACACATGGTTAGCAGATGTTAATGCGAGTGTCACTCACTAAAACAGGATGCTGACTGTTGCATCACTCACTACAGAACAGGATCGCTGACTGTTACAAATAAGATAAAATGGATTGTATCTTAAATGATTTGGAAGTGGTAGACCACACCAGCTCACAGAACAGGACCGCCGACTGTTACATCACTCACTACAGAACAGGACCGCTGACTGTTGCATCACTCACTACAGAACAGGATCGCTGACTGTCACATCACTCACTACAGAACAGGATCGCTGACTGTTACATCACTCACTACAGAACAGGACCGCTGACTGTTGCATCACTCACTACACAACAGGACCGCTGACTGTTGCATCACTCACTACAGAACAGGATCGCTGACTGTTACATCACTCACTACAGGACCGCCGACTGTTGCATCACTCACTACAGGACCGCCGACTGTCACATCACTACACAACAGGACCGCCGACTGTTGCATCACTCACTACCGAACAGGACCGCCGACTGTTGCATCACTCACTACAGAACAGGACCGCCGGCTTCATGGCCGATCAGTCGCACACAAGCCTAAGATCACCATGCTCAATGCCAAGCGTCAGCTGGAGTGGTGTAAAGCTCGCGCCATTGGTCTCTGGAGCACTGGAAACGCCTTCTGTGGGGTGATGAATCACGCTTCACCATCTGGCAGTCCGACGCTACGAATCTACCTGCCCGAATGCATAGTGCCAACTGTAAAGTTTGGTGGAGGAGGAATAATGGTCTGGGGCTGTTTTTCATGGTTCATGCTAGACCTTTAGTTCCAGTGAAGGGAAATCTTACCGCTACAGCATACAATTACAATTACGATTCTGTGCTTCTAACTTGGTGGCAAAAGTTTGGGGAAGGCCATTTCCTGTTTCAGCATGACAATTCCCCCGCGCTAAAAGCGAGGTCCATACAGAAATAGTTTGTTGAAATCGGTGTGGAAGAACATTGCTGGCCTGCATCAGAGCCCTGACCTCAACCCCATCGAACACCTTTGGAATGAATTGGAACACCGACTGCGAGCCAGGACTTAATCACCCAACATCAGTGTCCGACCTCACTAATGCTCTTGTGGCTGAATAGAAGCAAATCCCCTACAGCAATGTTCCAACATCTAGTGGAAAGCCTTCCCAGAAGAGTGGAGGCTGTTATAGCAGCAATGTTCCAACATCTAGTGGAAAGCCTTCCCAGAAGAGTGGAGGCTGTTATAGCAGCAATGTTCCAACATCTAGTGGGAAGCCTTCCCAGAAGAGTGGAGGCTGTTATAGCAGCAATGTTCCAACATCTAGTGGGAAGCCTTCCCAGAAGAGTGGAGGCTGTTATAGCAGCAATGTTCCAACATCTAGTGGGAAGCCTTCCCAGAAGAGTGGAGGCTGTTATAGCAGCAATGTTCCAACATCTAGTGGGAAGCCTTCCCAGAAGAGTAGTGGCAGTTATAGCAGCAATGTTCCAACATCTAGTGGGAAGCCTTCCCAGAAGAGTGGAGGCTGTTATAGCAGCAATGTTCCAACATCTAGTGGGAAGCCTTCCCAGAAGAGTAGTGGCAGTTATAGCAGCAATGTTCCAACATCTAGTGGGAAGCCTTCCCAGAAGAGTGGAAAGCTCTGGGCTTATCAATAATTCACATCTAGCCTTCCCAGGCTTCTCCTGTTTCTTCTAGTGGAAAGCCTTCCCAGAAGAGTGGAGGCTGTTATAGCAGCAATGTTCCAACATCTAGTGGGAAGCCTTCCCAGAAGAGTGGAGGCTGTTATAGCAGCAATGTTCCTACATCTAGAAGAGTGGAAACCAATTCCAACATCTAGTGGGAAGCCTTCCCAAAGAGTGGAGGCTGTTATAAAAATGTTCCAGCATCTACAGCCAGAAGAGTGGACTTTAAAAATAAAGTAAAGAAGGTTTTATAGCAGCAATGTTCCAACATCTAGTGAATGTGGAGGCTGTTATAGCAGCAATGTTCACTGCAGTGATGTTATAGCAGCAATGTTCTTCTTCTTTTGTTTACATGTTTTATTATCTTCCCAGAAGAGTGGAAACTGTGTTCAACATCTAGTGTTCCCAGGATCTTGTTTCAAATGTTCAAATCTAGTGGAAAGCCTTCCCAGAAGAGTGGAGGCTGTTATAGCAGCAATGTTCCACATCTAGTGGAAAGCCTTCCCAGAAGGCTTTATAGCAGCAATGTTCACATCTACACAGAAGAGTGGAGGCTGTTATAGCAGAATGTTCCAATGGAAAGCTTCCCAGTGGAGGCTGTTATAGCCTCTAGTGGAAGCCTTCCCAGAAAGTGGAGGCTGTTATAGCAGCAATGTTCCAACATCTAGTGGAATAGATAAAAAGCCTGGATTGTATCTTAAATGATTTGGAAGTGGTGGAGACCACCTACATCTAGCTCACAGAACAGGACCTGCCGACTGTTACATCACCTTCCCAGAAGAGTGGAGGCTGTTATAGCAGAATGTTCCTAGGACCGCCCAGAAGAGTGACTGTTATAGCAGCAATGTTCCAACATCTACTGGGAAGCCTTCCTAGAAGAGTGGAGGCTGTTATAGCACAATGTTCCAACATCTACTTCCCAGAACAGGATCTGTTATGCACTGTTCCAACATCAGTCACTACAGAACAGGACTGTTATGACTGTTCCAACATCTACTCAAGCTTCCCAGAAGAGTGGACCGGCTGTTATAGCAGCAATGTTCCAACATCTAGTGGAAAGCCTTCCCAGAAGATCTGTTACTCTTCCCACTCTGGGCTTACAATAACAGGACCGCTGACTGTTACATCACTCACTACACAACAGGACCGCTGACTGTTACATCAATCACTACACAACAGGATGAGACGCTGACTGTTTTATTATCACTCACTAAAGAACAGGATCTTGCTGACTGTTACATCAATACTCACTACAGAACAGGATCTTCAATGATTTGTTACACACCAGCACTCACTGTTGCATCACTCACTACAGAACAGGACCGCTGACTGTTACATCACTCACTACAGAACAGGACCGCTGACTGTTGCATCACTCACTACAGAACAGGATCGCTGACTGTTACATCACTCACTACAGAACAGGATCGCTGACTGTTACATCACTCACTACAGAACAGGACCGCTGACTGTTACATCACTCACTACAGGACCGCCGACTGTTACATCACTCACTACAGAACAGGACCGCTGACTGTTACATCACTCACTACACAACAGGACCGCTGACTGTTACATCACTCACTACAGGAACACCGACTGTTACATCACTCACTACAGAACAGGACCGCTGACTGTTACATCACTCACTACAGAACAGGACCGCTGACTGTTGCATCACTCACTACAGAACAGGACCTCACTACAGAACAGGACCGCTGACTGTTGCATCACTCACTACACAACAGGACATGATCGCTGACTGTTGCATCACTCACTACACAACAGGACCGCTGACTGTTGCATCACTCACTACAGAACAGGATCGCTGACTGTTACATCACTCACTACACAACAGGACCGCTGACTGTTGCATCACTCACTACACAACAGGACCGCTGACTGTTGCATCACTCACTACACAACAGGACCGCTGACTGTTGCATCACTCACTACACAACAGGACCGCTGACTGTTGCATCACTCACTACAGGACATGATCGCCGACTGTCACATCACTCACTACAGGACCGCCGACTGTTGCATCACTCACTACAGGACCGCCGACTGTCACATCACTACACAACAGGACCGCCGGCTGTTACATCACTCACTACAGAACAGGACCGCCGGCTTCATGGCCGATCAGTCGCACACAAGCCTAAGATCACCATGCTCAATGCCAAGCGTCAGCTGGAGTGGTGTAAAGCTCGCCGCCATTGGTCTCTGGAGCACTGGAAACGCCTTCTGTGGGGTGATGAATCACGCTTCACCATCTGGCAGTCCGACGCTACGAATCTACCTGCCCGAATGCATAGTGCCAACTGTAAAGTTTGGTGGAGGAGGAATAATGGTCTGGGGCTGTTTTTCATGGTTCATGCTAGACCTTTAGTTCCAGTGAAGGGAAATCTTACCGCTACAGCATACAATTACAATTACGATTCTGTGCTTCTAACTTGGTGGCAAAAGTTTGGGGAAGGCCATTTCCTGTTTCAGCATGACAATTCCCCCACGCTAAAAGCGAGGTCCATACAGAAATAGTTTGTTGAAATCGGTGTGGAAGAACATTGCTGGCCTGCATCAGAGCCCTGACCTCAACCCCATCGAACACCTTTGGAATGAATTGGAACACCGACTGCGAGCCAGGACTTAATCACCCAACATCAGTGTCCGACGTCACTAATGCTCTTGTGGCTGAATAGAAGCAAATCCCCCACAGCAATGTTCCAACATCTAGTGAGAAGCCTTCCCAGAAGAGTGGAGGCTGTTATAGCAGCAATGTTCCAACATCTAGTGGAAAGCCTTCCCAGAAGAGTGGAGGCTGTTATAGCAGCAAAGGGGGGACCAACTCCATATTCATGTCCACGATTTTGGAATGAGATGTTTGATGAGCAGGTGTCCACATACTGTTGGTCATGTAGTGTATGTACACAGAGCTCTGGCCGGGAGAAAATGAGCTATCTAGCTAAATCTGGTGCAATGATATGTTGTCCCTGACAAATGAACACATGCATGTAAATATGACTGGTTTTAACTCACAGAGAGGAATACTCTTACACACCATCTGTCTCTCAACCCATATTTCAGGGGTTAATAATTAAGCCATGAAAATGGTATTTGGTACAGGAACAACCCATTCAGAGGAATAAACCCCACAGCCATTTTAGTTCACCAAAGCTTCTCCAACACCCCCCACTAACCTCCACTATGGATTGTTCCGCTTCTAGGCCACTAAAACGATCAGATCTGAAAAATAATGATTGATTCTAATAATATTCAGAGGGGTTTTAAACTAATCCAAATCCCCACCAATGTAAACATGGTGTTGGGTACTAAAAGGCTTTCTGACACACTGTGGCTACTGCACAGTTAGGGTTAGAGGTCAGAGGTTACCTGTGGAAATGTCTTTGTATACGAAAGCATCCCAAAGCTCCAAAATAGGGTCAGGGGTTAGAGGTCAGAGGTTACCTGTGGAAGTGTTTGTGTACAAAGGCGTCTCCGAGTTCCAGACCGACCTTCTCCAGGGTCTTTACCGGGTCTTTAAACGGTGTCTCAGAGTTCAGGGCTCTGAAGGAGCTGAAGTTATGGGTACCCACCAGCAGGGAGGCAGCGTCGCGCATCGCACCAACATCCAGGTCACTGTCAGGAGGAAGAGAAGGCAGGGGGCATATGTTAAAGGGTAAAGGTTAAGGGTTATATGTATGCTAATTCCTGTAAAATGTGTGGAATGTGTGGACTGTTCTTAACACCTGAGAGACAGGTAAGCTGCTCCCAAAAGAGTGATATGACTATCAATCCAATCAACTGTAAGGGGTGCAAAAGGTAACAGGTCACATGTCTCAGCCTCCTGTATTTATGCTGCAGTAGTTTATGTGTCGGGGGGCTAGGGTCAGTTTGTTATATCTGGAGTACTTCTCCTGTCCTATTCGGTGTCCTGTGTGAATTGAAGTATGCTCTCTCTAATTCAATTTTTCTTTCTCTCTCTAGGACCATGCCTCAGGACTACCTGACATGATGACTCCTTGCTGTCCCCAGTCCACCTGGCCGTGCTGCTGCTCCAGTTTCAACTGTTCTGCCTCATTATTATTGGACCACGCTGGTCATTTATGAACATTTGAACATCTTGGCCATGTTATGTTATAATCTCCACCCGGCACAGCCAGAAGAGGACTGGCCACCCCACATAGCCTGGTTCCTCTCTAGGTTTCTTCCTAGGTTTTGGCCTTTCTAGAGAGTTTTTCCTAGCCACCGTGCTTCTACACCTGCATTGCTTGCTGTTTGGGGTTTTAGGCTGGGTTTCTGTACAGCACTTTGAGATATCAGCTGATGTACGAAGGGCTATATGAATAAATTTGATTTGATTTTTAATTTGACAAAGGAACTGGTATTGTACTAGGGGCTGACCCCATTTAGTCCACTTGTCAATTATTTGGTCGATAGGCTGTTAGTCGAAGCATATAGCAAAAAAACAAAAAAATATGAAATAATACTACTAGGTTTTGTCGTGTCCTCTTCACGACTGTCTTGGTGTGTTTGGACCATGATAGTTTGTTGGTGATGTGGACGCCAAGGAACTTGAAGCTCTCAACCTGCTCCCCAACAGCCCCGTCGATGAGAATTGGGGCGTGCTCGGTCCTCCTTTACCTTTAGTCCACAATCATCTCCTTTTGTCTTGATCACGTTGAGGGAGAGGTTGTTGTCCTAGCACCACATGGTCAGGTCTCTGACCTCCTGCCTATAGGCTGTCTCATCATTGTCGGTGATCAGGCCTATCTATCACTGTTGTGTCATCTGAAAACTTAATGATAATGATGGTGTTGGAGTCGTGCCTGGCCGCGCAGTCATGTGTGAACAGGGAGTACAGGAGGGGACTGAGCACGCACCCCTGAGGGGCCCAGTGTTGAGGATCAGCGTGGCGGATGTGTTGTTACCTACCCTTACCACCTGGGTGTGGCCTGTCAGGAAGTCCAGGATCCAGTTGCAGAGGGAGGTGTTTAGTCCCAGGGTCCTTAGCTTATTGATGAGGTTTGAGGACACTATGGTGTTGAACGCTGAGCTGTAGTCAATGAACAGCATTCTCACGTAGGTGTTGCTTTTGTTCAGGTGGGAAAGGGCAGTGTGGAGTGCAATAGAGATCGCATCATCTGGATCTGTTTGGGGCGGTATGCAAATCGGTGTGGGTCTAAGGTTAGTGGGATTATGGTGTTGATGTGAGCCATAACCAGCCTTTAAAAGCCCTTCATGGCTACAGACGTGAGTGCTACGGGTCAGTAGTCATTTAGGCAGGGACTATGATGGTCTGCTTGAAACATGTTGGTATTACAGACTCAGACAGGGAAAAGCTGAAAATGTCAGTGAAGACACTTGCCCATTGGTCAACTCATGCTCGGAGTACACGTCCTGGTAATCCATCTGGCCCAGTGGCCTTGTGAATGTTGACCTGTTTAAAGGAATTATTCACATCGGCTGCGAAGAGCGTGATCTCAGAGTCGTCCGGAACAGCTGATGCTCTCATGCATGTCTCAGTGTTGCTTGCCTCGAAGCGAGCATAGCTATTTTGCTCGTCTGGTAGGCTCGTGTCACTGGGCAGCTCTTGGCTGGGTTTCCCTTTGTAGTCTGTAATAGTTTTCAAGCCCTGCCACATCCGACGAGCGTCAGAGCCGGTGTAGTACAATTCGATCTTAGTCCTGCTTTGCCTGATTGAATGTTCGTCAGGGGGCATAAGCTTCTGGGTTAGAGTCCCGCTCCTTGAAAGCAACCGCTCTAACCTTTAGCTCATGGTGAATGTTTCCTGTAATCCATGGCTTCTGGTTGGGGTAGGTACGTACAGTCACTGTGGGGACAAAGGTCCTCGATGCACTTATTGATAAAGCCAGTGACTGATGTAGTGTACTCCTCAATGCCATCTGAAGTATAACCACCATGGAGCTGTAGGTCTAAGAGCGCATCCTGTTCAGTCTTAATACCGTAACTTACTTAGGCACAGTGCCTTCGGAAAGTATTCAGACCCCTTGACTTTTTCCACATTTTGTTAGGTTACAGCCTTATTCTAAAATGTATTAAATCGTTGTTTTTACCCATAATGACAAAGTAAAATGTTTTGCTAATTAATACAATGTTTTTTTAAGTATTCAGACCCTTTACTCAGTACTTTGTTGAAGCACCTTTGGCAGCGATTACAGCCTCGAGCCTCAAGTATGATGCTACAAGCTTGGCACACCTGTATTTGCGGAGTTTCTCCCAATCTTTTCCGCAGATCCTCTCAAGCTCTGTCAGGTTGGATGGGGAGCATCACTGCACAGCTATTTTCAGGTCTCTCCAGAGAAATTAGATTAGGTTCAAGTTCGGGCTCTGGTTGGGCCACTCAAGGACATTCAGAGACTTGTCCCGAAGCTGTGTGCTTAGGGTTGTTGTCCTGCCCCCATCTGAGGTCCTGAGCACTCTGGAGCAGGTTTTCATTAAGGATCTCTGCATTTTGCTCCGTTCATCTTTGCCTCGATCCTGACTAGTCTCCCAGTGCCGCACTGTCAACTGTGGTACCTTCATATAGACAAGTATGTGCCTTTCCAAATAATGTCCAATCATTTGAATTTACCAAAGGTGGGCTCCAGCCAAGTTGTAAAAACATCTCAAGGATGATCAATGGAAACAGGATGCACCTGAGCTCAATTTAAAGTCTCATAGCAAAGGGTCTGAATACTTATGTAAATAAGGTATTTCAGTTTTTTTTATTTCTTTATAAATCTGTTTCACTTTGCCATTATGGTGGTATTGTTATGTCATTATGGGGTATTGTGATGTCATTATGGGGTATTGTGATGTCATTATGGGGTATTGTGATGTCATTATGGGGTATTGTG